>NW_006399798.1:3006274-3013752 GCF_000299155.1 Elephantulus edwardii | reverse complement strand
CCCCATTGATGCTGTGTATCTTAACGGGAAACTCCGACCTCATCCTTCTCCCACAGAGCAGCTGCATGATTCGAACTCTGATCTCCACTGTGCACGTGTCTCTGCTCACCACAGGGTCTCACGGGCAGGCTGACGGTTCCTCATGGTCAGGGCTATCTCAGAACCCCTTAATTCACACAAGGCTTTGTCTCTTCAAGTCTGAGAAGCCAAAGGTGGAGGTGTGCGTGGAGCCACATTCTTGAAAAGAACATCTGTCCCTCTCTTGGATATTCATAGCTCTATCCAGATCCCGTTCTGTTGACTAGTGGACACTGGAACCACTGGCCTTGCCAACCCAGCAGCCGTCAAAGAAGCCACATGGGCAGACCTTCAGCCCTCTCCTGCGGTGTCCTTGGCCATCCAGGCCTGGGCCCCAGCAGCCTCTTGTCCCTGTGGTTCAGTTCACAGTTTCTCTGCATTTGTCCTTTCAATGTTAGTGGCAGCCCCAGGGACATTCTTCTCCAGGTGCCACTTGACCCCTGGCCCCAGTTTCCCACTCAGAGGACACACACTGGGGCTCCGTCTCTGCAGTCATCGTTACCTTGCTCCCGACTCCACGCCGCTCGCAGCTCTTTGCCTCAGGTCCACAGCATCTCCCAGAAAGTGGTGTATTTTATCTTTATGTGTCAGGATTTATATGAAAAGGGGATAGTTCAACTCTAAATGCGATGAGTTGGAAGAACAGCTCTCTAGTGGCTTTCTCTAGCGAGCCTGGCATCAATAACATTGATTGCTAAAAATAACTAATAGCAACGGGCTAGGGGTGACCAGGGATTGTTTCAGCTCCTCTCTGAAAGGAAGCAGGCTCCTGTCGCTAAACACATGGCACCGACAGGTGACCTCCCAGGGAGACCAGCACGGGGGCAAAGGGAGGTGGGACTCCTCAGGTGAGTGACCAAGCCCTAGGGAACCACTGGCAGCCCCGAGAAGGTCAGGCGGACGAGAGAAGAGGCAAGCTTCTGTGAGGGTCTCCACAGGCACGTGGGAGAGGGAGGGGCTTAACCTGGAGGAAGAAGGTGGAAGCCTTCAGAAGGGACCCCCTTGGGAGAGCCTTGAAGGTGAGAAGGAGAAATGAAGTCTGGCCGGGGTCGAGGCAGGTGACCCCAGCTAGAGCAGGCTGTGCAGGGAACCAGGCATGTCTGGATCTTCCTGGCTGTGTAGGGGGGGACCACTGGCCCTCACCAGCTTCCATCTCTCCGTCGAGAAGACACAGATTTTTTTCGCAGGCTGACGTGTCCCCTTCAATGGGACACAGCCACTCCTCACCCCTGGAGGGTGGCCAGCAATTTAAGAACGGCCAGCACCGGGAGGGCCTGCAGTCCAAGCAGGTGGCAAAGGGAATCTGAGATGGACATGGTGAGGGACACGGCCGTCACCAAGGACCTTCTCTATTCAGACCAAGGAAAGAATCCCATTTAGACTTACAATCCATGGCCATCGAGTTTATTATGGCTCATGGATTATGACCCCACCAGGTCTCTGCGGCGGTGGAAAAGTCCAGGAGCCTGCCCACCTTCCTCCAGGAGCAGCTGATGGATTCACACTGCTGACCTTTGGGTTAGCCGTCCAATACGTTACACCCTCAGAGAAGTGACAGTTTGGGACAAGACAGTGGGTAAGGGTGGATCATGTGCCTCTCATTTTCTGGTTAGAAGGTTCCATCAGAGACATAGAATCAATGTCTCAGTGCCCCACTCTGCCCACTCTGCTGTGGTGCCGGTCATCTTCGTACAGAGGCAGCCAGGGCCTCGGAGAGGATCCATGCACAATCACCCACTCTGCCCACTCTGCTGTGGTGCCGGTCATCTTCGTACAGATGCAGCCTGGGCCTCGGAGAGGATCCACGCACACTCTCCTGCCCACACTTGAGCTCAGCCCACTTGTCTAAGCTCTCCCCCTGCTCCCCACCCTCCTCCCAGACCAAAGAAACAGAGAGACAAATCGGCTTGCCACTGTCATGGAGGTGAGGACATGAAGGGTTCAGTGGACTGACCACCTGTCGTCAAGGAGGAGAGAGATTCAGCGGGTCCAAAGTGAGACTCAGTAAACAAACAACACGTTTGTCCACGATTGATAGAACATGTGTGTACGGTCCATTCCACGCAAACCAATAAAACGCTGACAAGAACGTTTCTCAGAGATGAAACAGTGAACCGCACTGATGCCTTCTCTGATGGCCAGCACACTGAACCCTGCAGCTGAGTGATGAGCCCTGGTAGGGGGTATCCGTTGCGGGGTGAAGAAAGACACAGCTTTCACTGTAATGCCACACTTTGGGTCCACGCTGGCGAGTGGGCCGGGAGAGGCCAGCTGTGGGGCTGCGCACGTGATCTGCCTCCTGGGTTTGTAACTAAGTACAGGAGACATTCGGAGCAGGTCTAGGGGTCTACAGGAACTCTCTGCAGAAATGCTGGTTGGGGGTGCTCCTGTTGTGGGCAGGGCGACTCGCGCTGGAGGGCATGCCCCAGAGCCCTGTCTTTTTAGGGATCCCCTCGAGTTTGACAGTCCCTCATGCCGCAGAGCTGGCCCGGCTCGGTGCCCAGGCCGGCAGGACAAACGCTGTGTTCCTTCTGAAGCCTCACTGGATCTCTGTTTTCAGGACCAGCGGCTGAGTCCCTGGCTCCATACAGCGCAGCAAGAGCTCCAGGCCCTTCTCTGCGCCTTTCTAAGCGGCCCCGAGCTGCTCCACTCTGCGCACTAAGAAAGGAGCTGCCTTTGCGAGCTGCGTACAGGAAAGTAGAGTGTCCTGGGCCAGTGGAGCCCCGCACAGAAACACGACAGTGAAGTCAAACTCTGAATCTCGCAGACCCAGGGCCCTTTGCCGGGCTGGCGATCAAAGGTGGCCAGCAACCAGCCTGGACCTGTCTCTGCCACCTAAGACCTGACCCCATGCCAGCCTTGACCCCTATCCCAAACCCCTTCACCTCCTCACGTGCAAGCTTTTATTGGGGATTAGTATCTGGGGGGTTGTTCTAGACTATTTTCTGTCACACAACAGTCAAAGCCAAGGTCAAGAGCATTGCCTCAAACCCACGAGAAGCCATCAGCATCAGAGGCACGAGGAACCGCTGGAGAGGACGAAACCTCAAAGGCTAACCCTATGCCTTCTTCCAATTCTGACTCAGAGTAGCCACGGAAGCCTGGGAGAACGGCCTCGTGGGGTTTTTGAGGCTGTAAATCTTTGTGAAAATGCACTGCCTCCTGGTCTCCCATGGAGCACGCGGAGGATTTGAACCGCAAACCTTTAGGTAAGCAGCCACGTGTTTTGACCACTATGCCAGTAGGTCTCTGCACCGAAGAGGAGACCTCATAAGCAAAGCCACGGGATGATGCAAATGGCCTGTGCTCAATCAGTATTGGAAAGCTCGAGAGTTCGCGTCCACGTGGCAGTGCTGTTGAAGAAAGGCCTGGCAATCTTTCTCACCAAGATGACAGCCCAGCTCTGTAACTCACGGAGTTTTTTTTTATCATCAATATTAATTTATTAATCATAGTAATTAATGATATTGTTCAATAATTTCCATATTGATAATTTCCACAATAGTGTTGGATCATTATTTGGAAGAATGAGAACAAATGTGATTCTCTTCCAATCAGTTGTCCAGGCAGCTGTCTTCTAAATTTCCTAGCATAGACTTGGAAGAGCATCTAGGACTGCTCCTGTTACTTGAAATATGTCAACTGGTATCTCATCAATTCTTGTGGCCTTTTTTTTTTTAATTTAGGTTGTTTATTTTTCATTTCAATGAACATCTACAGAGATTTTGGGATTCCATTCATTCATTGTTGCACCCTTCTCCCCGCACAAACCCCTCCCCCCTCCCCACCCCCATTTGCTCCTCTCCTTGAAAAGCAAAAGAAAAACTCCCTCATTGGTACACAATCCCCCCCACACACCTCCCCAAACCCCACCCCCTAGCCCCAAATATAATCCACTCTACAACCTTCATTGCATACTCCTATGATAAAAATAATGCCCTAAAATATAATACTTTTAGACTATTCTCTCTCCCATAGATTTCAATGCCGTAAACATATTTCATCCAGTTTTTATGACAGCCAGACCGTACCGGCAATAAGGAGAGGCAGCAGTGAGGCCACGCAGGGAACTCCCACACGTGAGCATCCCCCACCAGCAGCCCCCTTCACCGCACTCAAAGCTCATCTCCCCACCACAACAAGAGTCGCCGTGGTCCGTGTCCCCAGGTCCCAGCACAGCCCCAAACCCAGGACATACTCAGTAAATATTGATGCAAGGAAGGAATGCAAACGTTTGTCTAACGTGGCAACACCAAGCTTAGACTCACACGCACGCCCCCACCCCGCCAGCGGCCCGGGAAGTGCTCACTGCTGCAGAGGCCGCGAGGCTCAGGCTGTCTAATGAGCTCACAGCAGTGTGCTGAGTGTTTAGAACAGATCCCCTGGCTTGCTCGCCTCCGCTCGGCTCAGTCCTGCCACCAGAGACCTCTGGTGATTGTATTCTGATTTCACCAACGTGGGGCTGCTCTGGGGAATCATCACCCGCTCCCTTTATATCAGCAAAGCAAGAAGCAAACAGACTTCATCTGGAATCTAGCCCTTCTGTGGAGAGTTGGGAGAAAAGACGATTCCTCCCCCAAAGCTTTGTTTTGGCATTACGAGGTTTGATATCTGCCTCTACCATCCACCCTTCCCTGAAAGGGGACCTCAAGGAGCTGCTAGATGGGGACACCAGAGGCTGCAGGCTCTTTAAGCCTCACTGTCATTAATGCTTGTGTTTCAAACTCCTTTTCACCAGTTTTCAAGCCACTAACCTCAGCAGAGTATTTCAGTAATCTTATGAAACTTACAGGAAATTGGGAAGTACAGAAAGGGAGTTCTTTCCAATTAATAATAGATGAAGAAACTGAGTGAGGAGAGGTAAAGTGACTCGGCCAAGGCTGCATAAGGTCAGTAGGAAGTCCCCCAGTTCCTTATCTGATGTTCACTCTAAGTCACAAGTGACTATATCAGTTGGGTGCTATGGGGTATGACAGAAAGCCAGGGGTACATCTCACCCTGATGGCGTGGTGCACAGTCAAGTCAGACAGGAGGGTGAGGGAGGGAGCAGCCCGCTGCATCTGAAGGACCAGGAGGTGGGGCAGGGCTGAACAAGAGCCTTGGTGGGCATGGTATCAGCTACAGCCGGGGAAGCAGGTCAACACCCTGTACAGAGACCCCAGACTGGCTGCCAGAACCGGTGGCTACCAGATGCTGCAGGCCATAAGGCTCTCCATGGTGGCTTCCAGGCTGCCAGGTGGAGCCGGGGCGCAGGCATGTTGACCCAGCTCCTCTGCAGGAACCCTGCTTTCTCTTAGCCTTTCTCGACTGTTATCTTAGCTCTTCCTCAGAATCCTAACCTGGGGGACAGCTTAGCAGGTGCTGCTGGGAACACCTTCCTTCACTTTCTGGCCTCCAACAGCTCTAGCTGGAGACGTTTCTCCTCTCAAAGAAGCAAGAGAGGAGCTGGGGTGCAGTGCAGTGGGTTAGGAGTTGAGATGTTAGCCTAATGTTCAGCGGTTCAAGCCCACCAGTCTCTCAGCAGGGAAAAGCAGCAGCAGTCTGCAGAAGCAAAGATTTACAGTCCTGGGGAGTGACGGGTCTTGCTTCCCCCAATGGAGCCCAGAAACAACACGGGGCATGGGGAAGGTGCCAGCCCAGAGCCCGTTAGAGGCAAGGGGCCAAGCTCCATCTCACATTCTTAGGGAATGTTGCCAGGAGGGGCCATTCCTTGGAAAAAGACATCATGCTTAGAAAGATGGAGGGCCAGTGAAAGAGAAGACCCTTCCTCCTCCCCACCCCCCATGAGATGTAAGACACAGTGCCTGCAGCAACGGGCTCAAGTGTGTCAGAGGTGAGGAGGGTGACACAGGATGCAGGTCTGCCATTCACAGGGTCGCTGTGAGTCATGCTTGAAGAGCAGACACCTAATAACAACACGGGGTCCTTCTACTCTGTCCTGAGGGCTGCTGAGTCTGAATCAAGCTCATAGTAGCGAGACGCTTTGTTGTTAGTGAGATTAGTGATGGTTCAGCACCAAGGACAGCAGCACAGAGGGCTCCTGGGGGCTTGTGACAGGACCTTTGTCCCACACCTAGAAGCACCTGGAGCCTGCAGTGGCAGGTCTGCCTCTGTTATGTCAGAATTACAACTTAGCACCACTGGCTTCCACTCATTTCCCGTCCACCCCATCTGTGTGGGGTCTAAAGTTCTGGTCGTTAGAGGAAGGTGGCAGGGGCAGGTGGGAAGGAGCCTGCTTCATTCTGGAAGGGGTTAGTGGCCAGTTAGACAGCTCTGCTTTCTGCTACCACATGCTTTAAGCTGTATCTGGGGCTCACCTTCCCCCAGCCCGCTCACATCAGAGAGGGGGGTGTCCACACGCGCTCGCTCAGATCTGCCACCCTGCCGAGGTGGCGGGCTCATCTGGTGCCCGTGGCTGAACCGTGGGATGTGCAGTATGCAGATTAATCCTGCCACGGGTGCTCCCTAAATCCACCGTGCTAGAAACGCATTTGGAAGCAATCCTGCCTGCCCACAGCAGATTTTCCAGACCCTGGCAATTGGAGCATGGTAAGAACGAGACACAGCTGGCAGGTCCGGTTCCTGAAATCGAGATGCGCTTTGTGGGGAGGGCAGGAAGGAGAATTAATGCACAGCCTGGCAAGGCGGGGAGGCAGCGGGCCTGCTACCGTGACTCCCTGTGCGTTCTGGGTGGGAACCGATTCTTCCCATCAAGTGACTCCCAGTCTCGGGGGTAAGAAGAGGGCTTCTCTCAGTCAATGTGGGGCTGACACAGCCTGGACTTGAGGTCTGAGCAGTCAGTGAAATAAGCTGCTGCCTGAAGGCTCAGACGTTGTTGTTTGAGGGTCATTTTATCCATTTCCCCCGGGATTTCCAGCCATTCTCTTTGCTCCACTCGTGGTTTCCTGCTCCACCCCAGCTCGTCAGCCTTTTCTTCATACTGTTCACCTCAGAGTGATACCTGTGCTCAGGGGTGCTTCTGTCCTCTGCATCCTGGGCACAGGGTATGCGTGGTCAGGATGCACGTGTGCGGGAGGGACACTGGGGAGCACTGGAGAAGGGGAGGGAGCATGGGTGTCTCTGTCTGTGGCCAGGCGGGGAGGAGGTGCAATGACTTGTAAGTAACAGTCAACGAATCAATGTCTTTGCATTGTGCTGGTCCAGCATGTAGAATATCCCATGAATGGCCAAAAGAACCCACAAATCTGTCGGGAAGAAGTGCACCCCGCAGGCTCCATAGAAGTGAGAATGTTAAGATTATGCAATGAGGGTTGTAGAGTGGATTATATTTGGGGCTAGGGGGTGGGGTTTGGGGAGGTGCGGGGGGGCGCGGTGAAGGAGAGGGCCGGTGCTGATGTTGGGTGAGGAAGTAAGGCCTGGGGAGTTTGCGTGAGGGAGGG
>NW_006399798.1:2969966-3006174 GCF_000299155.1 Elephantulus edwardii | reverse complement strand
TTAAAAAAAAAAGATTTCACGTCATAAACAGTGGATATGTTAACATACAGGCCAGTCCCTGGAAATGGACATTATGCTTAGAAAAGTAAGGGTCAGCCAGAGACAGGAAGATCCTCAACGAGACAGACTGACACAGTGGCTGCCGTGATGGGCTGGGAGCTTGGCCGAGGTCGTGACGGTGCAGGACAGGTGAGTGTGAGAACAGGACAGGTGAGTGTGAGGACGGGGCAGGTGAGTGTGAGGACAGGGCAGGTGAGTGTGAGGATGGGGCAGTAGTGCGAGGACGGGGTAGGTGAGTGGGAGGACAGGACAGGTGAGTGGGAGGACAGGACAGGTGGGTGGGAGGACAGGACAGGTGGGTGTGAGGACGGGGCAGGTGGGTGTGAGGAGGGCAGGTGAGTGTGAGGATGAAACAAGTGACTGTGAGGACAAGACAGGTGGCCATGAGGACAGGAGAGGTGAGCATGAGAAGAGGGCAGGTGGCCACGAGGACAGGACAGGTGAGCGGGAGGTCAGTGCAGCACAGGCAGGGCAAGGTGCTGATGTGTTGTGTATGCGATTGCTTTGATGCTGAGCTGATTCCACACGGCTAACAACCTAACACCGTTTCACAGCTGGATCCAAGCGTCTCTCTGCAGCAAAGACGGCATCTCCGCAGCCCCAGGTTTCAGTCACTGGGGTGCGGGCCGGGAGAGAGGGCACAGGAAGGGGCTGGGGGAGGGCAGAGGCAGAAAACAGGTGAATGAGAGACTTGGGCGGCATTTATTATCAATTCATTTCAGGGACTGCTGAGACAGCCAAATTACACAACGTGGGGCTTCCCAGTACGCAGACTCAGAAAGAAAATACAAAAGAACTTTTAAAAATTACTGCCATCAGCAAAAAAAAAACCCCAACAAAATAAAACCAACCCAAAACTCAAAAACTCCTCTCCCCTAAAAAAAAGGCACACACATGCATGCTTCCCTGAGCACAGACATACACACACTCCTGTCCTAACACACACCACATCTGGTTTTGCTCTTCTTTGACTCAGGGATGTGGTTTCATCACACAACACTCGCGCCATTCACTGACGTCCCCTTGTGTGCAGCCACACTGTGGGCAGACTAGAAGCCGTGCACATGTAACATGATCTGCATACTGAGAACAACTGGAAACACAATGCAGAAAAGGTATGATGGCCTTGACCTGAGGGAGGTGGGTCCCCTCCCGAGGAAGAGGACTTACGGTCACACCGGCCCGTGGGCCTCTGGCATTTGCTGGTGTGCCCTCCCCAGCCACCATGCCGGGAGCCCTCCCACATCCCCTCTTCCTGCCTTCCTCTCCCCTCTTCCTCCTCCAGGTGGGATGTGAAGGGCACCCTCTCTTGCGGTCTGGCTGAGCCCCAGGCCACCTCTCCTGGTCTTGCGTCTCCCACTCCGTCTCCACAGCATGACGGGGACTCTTGCCACCACCTCCAGCTGTCCCCATGTGTCTGGAAGCTGCCTAGGCTCCTGTGTCTCTGGGAACCAAAGCTGGTATCTTCCTATGATGTGGAGGATCTGGAGGTGCAGTCAGCCAACACCTCTGAGCGGAAACACTGTCCCACCACAAGGGCTCAGGCCGAGTCAGACCTGAGTCAAAACAAACACAGCCTGCAGTGGGACCACCCACAGACCACAGCCCACAGCAGCAGCCGTCAGGAGGCTGGGCCATTGGAAGCAGGGACACAGAGGCCGACAGGGTGACTCACTGACTCATGATATCCCCACGCCCCCACCAACCACTCTTAAAGAATTGTTCTGGACCATTAAGCACAAAAGGTTGTTCATCCTCCTCTACCCAAATGGTCATTTTTAAAGCCTATGAGTTATAAAACAGAACCAACATCTGGGGAGATGCCACCAGCACTGGTGCCCAGCCTGGCAGCATCTTCCAGGGAAGACCTGGTCACAGAGAAGATGGAGACGCACTTGGGCTGGGTGACTGTGTGCTGCAAAATGTAAAAGGCAATGAAGCCAGTAACGTATATGAGGTTGGTGCATGAGAAGGAAGTGCTGGGGCCCCGATGACGTCAGAGGAGGCAAGGCTGAGGGGCCACACGCTGACTGCCCAGGGACCACACGCTGACCGCCCAGAGACACCCTACAGAAGAGGGACCAGGTCCACCCTGAATGAGCAGCGTGCTGGGCACCACACATGCGAGAGGAGTAGCAAAGGTACAGGTATCTGGGCGGGGGGCGGAGTGAGGATGGGTGAACACATTTTGGCTTCACACTGCTTCCACCCGGTGGGATTCAGGCCCAGAAGTCCTCACTGAACTGTGACAGGCCAACACTGAACCCCGGCTGAAGGGCAGGGAGGATGGGGCAGCATGCAGGATGGCTTTGTGGGGGCTGTTGTGATTGCAAGTGTGTCTTGGGCCTGTGAATGGGACTCTGTTAGGAAATAGGGACTTTGCAGAGAAACCAGGTGAAGCTCAGGTCAGACTAGGCTCTTACGTGCCATCAAATCAGAACTGACTCACAGCTGACCCTACAGGGGGTTTTCAGTGGCTGTAAATTACATGGAGGAGCCGGTGGATTTGAACCACTGGCCTCTGGGTGGTAGCACAGCTCTTTATAGGCCACCAGAGCTCGCTAGTGGCCTTTAATCCAGTGACAAATCTTTATGTGAGAAGGGGATGGGAGTTTCGGGTGCTGACCGAGGAGTCCATGTGAAAGCAGAGGCAGATAGGAGGGGTGCAGCCCGCCTGGGGCCCCCAGCTGGAGGAGACCAGGAAGGACGCTCTCCCAGAGCCTCCAGAGGGACCACTGCCCTGGCCGCACCTGGATTCTGGACGTCTGGCCTCCGACTGAGTTCTGTTGTTCGAAGTCACTTCTCTCTCTCTTCATTTCTTTGCCGTTGAGGTGGGAACACCTCGTAGCTGACTCTCCAGTGAATTTCCCAGGCTGTAAATCACCCAGGGGGACGTTGCCCATCTTTCTCCCGAGGGTCCCTGGTGGGTTCGAAGCCCCAGAACAGGATGGTCTTTGGGTTAGCAGCTCCCCGTGGCCATGGCCACCAGAGCACCCTTCTCTGTGATAATATGCCTGGCAGCTACTGGAGATGCACACAGAGATGACAGCATGCTGTCGGGACAAGGAGGTGGCCAATGAGACGCAGAGCAGGCAGGGTGTTCCACTGAAACACGTGTCAGCACGTGTCTGTGGCTCCTGAGTCCCCAAATCAGCCCTTCGTGGAACACGCCCTGAGGGACATTGTTGTGTGACGCTGCAGGCCAGCCCTGCAGGAAAGATGCTTTAGAGTACGAGTGCCGTCTGCGGTGGTGTCTAGGGCCAAGGTTGGGGCACAGAGGGTCCCCCTCTATCATACTCTGAGTTTGAGATGTGGGGATGGGGACGCCCCGGAGATTGAAGATGCTGTGTCCTGTGAAGCAGAGGAGACGGAGGTGCTTGGGGAGGGGGCGTGGATGCAGCTCCCCTCCCGCCGACACAAGGTGGACTTGACCTTGGCGCAGGGAGGCAGACATAAGCCAAGTGTCCCAGTGGCGACATCGATCAGTGTGGGTGACTGCTGGAGCCTGGCTGTGCTGGTAACTGGGCCGCACAGGAGGATGAGAGGCTGTAACCCGAGAGGCGGTGACCTGAATCAGCATGTGGGAAGAGTCAGCACCAAGGGGCATGGAGCAGCCGTGGCGAGAGCCCAAGGCCAGGGGACAGGCCAGCACTGTGTGAACAACCCTTCCAAAGGCAAGCCCAGTGAGGGTGGCCAGCGACATGGTCATCGCCACCCGAACGCTGATCGCTGGGGCTCCCAGAATCCCATAGAGTGGGGGAGGGGGGAGGCAAGAACAAGGGGTTGACAGACCCCAATGATGGGAGGCACAGTCCTCAGTGACAGCTTAGGTTTCTACAAACTTGTCTTTACCAGACCCAGAAACAACCAAGAGCCCACTGGCACTGACTCTCTTCTGAGTCACAGGGACCCTTGAGGACACGCAGAACTGCCCCGGACAGTTTTCCAAGGCTGTGGATCTTAACAGCAATGGACAGCCTCAACTTTCTCCTGCAGAGAGGCTGGTGGGCTCGTTCTGACCACTGCTCCGGGGCAGCAGTCCAACTCTTCACCCCCTGCACCACCAGGGCTCCTGCCTGACCCAGAAACTGAGCCAACCCAAGCCCATGGCCATCGAACCAGCCTCCTGGTGACTGTCCCTCCACTGTGTTTCTGAGACCATGACACTTGGGATGAAGACTTCCTGTCATTCTCCTGCGAGGTGACTGGTGTATCCAGACCCCTGACCTTCCGTTAGCAACCTGGCACGTAACCGTGAGGGCACCAGCGCTGCCTTCACTGGCTCACGGTGAGCGTGTGGGACGGGGCAGAGTTTCGGCGTAGGTTTCCCGCCCTCTGGTGGCACAGTCCGTAGAGAGCTGTGTGTTTACCCAGAGGTGGCACCTCTCTGGTTCAAGTCCACCAGCTGCTCTGCAGGAGACATGGGTAACGTCCTTCCACGTGACTGACGGCCTCTGGGAGCTGCAGAGTGAGCTGGGGAGGCAGTACAACCCATCTCACCTCTTCCCTCTGAGTGGCTGAGGGTTCAAAGAGCCCAGCTTTGGTCAACGGCTGAGTGCCCAGCCACTGCACCACCAGGACATCTTAGACATTTCTTCAGGTTCTTAATAAAAGTGAGGTGAGCACACACACCTGGGAAAGCCTGGAGGAGGGTGTCACAGATGTGGGAGAAACAAGCCTGGAACGTGGACGCCCCCACCCCACCCCCTGCCAGCTCCTCCGGTCACACTGGAGTTCCAGAGGTCAGTTCTGGAAGGAAAAGGAGAGGAGGGCTTGCAGCCTCCACACAGAGTGGAACTTGGTTTACAATGTTTGTTTCTAGCAGGGAAAGGCCTAGTGGTCGTCAGAGCCCTTCTCTTTTAAAGAACTTTAAAATACATTTGGAAATAGACCCGCAGGTGGACACGAGAAAAAAGTTTGTTGTTTGTGTGCATGGCCTCCAGTTGTACACACACACATTCATCCTCCCTCCCTCCCTCCCTCCCTCCCCCTCTCTCTCTCTCTCTCTCTCTCTTCCTCAGTGGGCAACATTGCTCTTGTTCCTCCCTGGGGGTGGTCCTGCAGGGCCAAAGGGATTAGGGATTCGGATTCGGCACAAGGCCTTCCGTGGGTGCTGAGGGCTCCTGCTCCGGGAACTGACAGCATCGCGCCCACCCACAGAGGCTGAGCCTTCCACCTCCCACACGCAGCCTGGGATTTAAGGTTTTCAGACCCGGCTTAATTCAAAGTCTCTAAGCATTTCCTCTTGTGCGATTTGTCTCATTAAACAATGAGTCACACGGGCAGAGAGCGCCCACCTACCCAACCCCATCAGCTTCCCTTTATCTTAGAGAAAAACAACAGAAATGGTTGTGAAGAGCAGTCCGTCCTCTGATGAAGAATGTTAGTCAAGAGTCAGATGGACTAAGATCCCCTTCCCGCTGGTGAGGGGGAAACACTCCCAAGCACTGTGTGTACACCTGTGTGCATGGGCGTGTACACATGTGAGGGTCAGGACATGGGCTGTGCACACGGGTGCTTGTTCATCCATGCAATGCTGCAGGCACACACACAGGCCTGCGTGTAAAGCGAGCACACACGACACAAGTACGTGCACTGATGCAAATGTGTGTACACGTGCACAGATGTGCATGTAAGAATGAATGCATGCATATCCATGTGCTCTGCTGTGTGCACTGCTCCTGGTGTGAGCTCACATGTGCACTCAGCTTTCAGCCTGGGACTTATCCATCTTTGGTCGTTCACCAAGGGTTTTCCAGTGCTGAAGCTTGACGGCACATGTGAACACATGTACGTGTTGTGTGTAGGTATATGCATGTGTGTGCTGGGTCCCCATGCTCACACACACACACACACATCCTGTGACCTGAGAAGAAGAGGAGGACTGTGCAGTCCTCTGGTCAGATGGACCACACACTGCAATCGGCCATCAACTGGGTTTATAAGGCAGAGCTGTTCCTATGCCCTCAGGGAGCATATTTCTCTTGGAAGCTCTTTGGATACATGTTTGCAGACTCTGTTACAATGTGAGTAATCATTTCCTACTTCCTCTTTGGAAAATCAATCTTCTGATTCCTTTCAGTGAAGTGGTGAAAACAGGGTCAGTATAGAGCCTCGCCCTCTCTGCAGTTGAGCTGACTCTGGCTCATAGACCCTCTCCCGGGTTTCCTAGACTGTAAATCTTAATGAAGAGACTTTGTAAGGAGCCACCGGTAAATCCTGACCGTGGGACGGAGATGGTGCAGTCTTCTGGTGAACCACTCCACACACTGTGGACTGGCCACCAGAGCCCCAGCCCTTGAAACATCCCTGAGGGGTCAAGTACACGGTGGGACGTGGAGACAATGGGATCACACAAGGTCATGAGCAATGATGAAGATCATTTTGGGAAGAATCCAAACCACTGCCACCTGGGTGGTCTTACCCACAGCAACCGTCCCTCAGGTTTCTAAGGTTGTGACTGGCTACAGGAAGAGACAGCCGGTAGATTCAAAGCACTGCCCTTCTGGTTAGCAGCCAACACAAAATGCACTACACCATGAGGGCTCCTTAACTTAGACATACATTCACAAAAGTCTTGTTAGAGAAAACAAAACCGTTTGTACAGCATCAGGTCATTTTGCAAGATGTTTTCACACCCCTACGTGTGGGTGCTGATTCCTCGGGGACACGCAAATTCCACTGACAAGCCCTCACTGGCGCTCTGGGGCCCAGGCTTCTATCCCAGCGTCTCCACTCTCCTTCCACGCACAAACCCCCGCCGAGGAGGCTGGTCTGGGACCAACCCGCCCACAGCTCAGCTTCCAGCTCCCCTCCAGGCAGCTTGCAGACATCTGTACCTGCACCCAGTGCCATTCAGGTCGAGGACACGCAGCTCAGCTCCTGCGCCCCGAGGGCCCTCATCTGCAAGAAGTGGTGATCCCCAGAAGGGTTAGTGAGGGCTATCCGTGACTGCAAATGCACCCCCCTGGAGGGACATGAGGGGGCTCAGTCTCCTAGACCTGCCTATCAGGGAGCTGATGTGCCCCCTCCGCATCACAGATACAGTGCATCCCTCCCCATCAGAGAGCTGGCGTGCCCTCTTCTCACCAGAGAGCTGGCATGCCCCTCCCATCACAGAGCTGATGTGTTGATGCCCCTTGTCCCCAACCCTAGACTCCTTTGTATGTTGCTGAGAGAAAAGAAGGTGTGTGGCCACCACCACGGTTGCCTTGAAGTCGTGTGGCGTCCGGGGTGCTGTGACATCCTGAGGCAGTGGCCAGGGGAGGGTCGCCCCACTGTGTTATCATAAAATACCTGCAGGAGAAGGGGTAATTTGACACAGGACAAACCAACAACACTCGCAGTTATGATTTTTCCATCCATCCCCAAAACCAGATACAGACAAAACCTGGCTGCTGTGAGTGGATTCTGGCTCTCACTAACCTCCCCCACCACACATACACACACCCACACCCTGTGTGTCGGGAGAGAACTGAGCTACCAGGCTGCTCAGTGGCTAGGTTTTGGAAGTGGAACTCCAGGCCTTGCTTCTGAAGAACCTTTGGATGGGCTTGAGCCTCCAGCCTTTTGGTTGGCAATCTGACACGTCTGCTACTTGCTCCACTGAGAACCCCAGAAATGCATCCCCACTGAGCCCCTGCTGCAGAGTCCTCTCCTCCTCACTCCTCCCGTGGACGTGCTGCTTCAGACACGTCGCTGGAGTATCAGCTCTAGGCAGGTCCAGCTTGATACACAACAACACAACTCTACAACTGAATACAATACCCCACAGGGTTCCCGAGGCTGTAAACCCACACAGGAGCAGACTGGCCCGTCTCCCTCTGGACTGGCGGGTTCTGACCACAGACCTTTTCATTAGAAGCCTGTGCCTAACCCACTATACCACGAGGGCTCCTTCCAGAAGGAAAAAAGCATAAGAAACCCCAAAATTCCCTCAAATCAATAGAAAGGCAGAGGTACAGAGCTGTCTCGGGGCTTGTTCTTCAGTTTCTGAGGCAGCATCCCAGGCCCCCCAAGCCCTGTGCATGGTCAGGCCCTGCTCCCAGCCCTCCTGCCCTGGACAGGCGGGGCCGAGGGGACTCCGAGACCCACTGGGGTCCTCACAGATGGAGGGACCAGCACCAGGAGAAGCTTCCTGGCATCACTTTGTGCCATGTCCCGGCAGCAGCAGTGGTAGGGATGAGGCCTCCACACTGCCCGTGAGGCACAAGCAGCTGGTCTTGGTGAGACGCTCTCCACGGACAGGAGCCCCTGCTGGGCCTGGGGAAGCGGGCAAGGCCTTAGCATTGGCTCAGCCCATTCTCCATGTCCTGGGCAGGGAGCCACTGTGATCAGGGCACAGCTTGTCAGCCTCTGGCCAGCTGCTGGGTGCCTGCCTGGCTCGGCCCCCACCCCCTACACCCCTGTCTGTACCCCTCTGGCTCAACAAGGCTCTTGTTCTGTAGAAGCAATAGCACCAGAGCTGGACTTGGCTTCTCATGGGTAAACCTACAAAAACATCTGGGTCTCAGGGAGAAGCAAGCTGACCCAGGACCCAAAGACAAGGGTACTTCAGCTGGTGGTGGTGAGCCTTGGCCCTGCCCCTTCTGCGCTGGGCACAGTGACCTCCCGAGCCCTGTCCCCACTCATAAGAGGACATATTCTAGAGCAGTGACGGTGTCTCCGTCCACATGCGTGGATGGCTTTCCCAGCCTGGGGGTGCACCCCTGGTTGGAACTCTTACATCGCTGGTGCCCTGAACACCCACGGATCCAGTACCAGGATCCTGCTGTGTGCCATGCCCGGCTCAGTGTGTCTGCCCTGCCCCTTTCCACTCGGCTGCATGGGACTCCACTCTCCCAACGAACGTCTCCAGTGCAGTCTGTGTCCTTCTCACCCCAGGAGAAGGGAAAGAGGCCCTAGCTCAGCACCTGTCCCTGCGGCTCTCCCCACTTGCTCTGCCCTGCTGGTGAGCAGATGGGGACCCAGGAGGGCACAAAAGGCGCGGGTCAGGTGGACAGGAGGACCCAGGTGTGCAGGCATGGGCGCAGGAGGGAGGGGAAAGGGAGAAGGTTCTGTCCAGATGCGAGGGACTGACCAGATACAGGGCATGAGCCAGCTCGTCCCGGGCAAGGCCCTGTGGGCTCCACCTGGCTTCCTTGTAACCTGTTCAGAGCTGTTCCACGTGGTCCCACCGCATCTCCGACACGGTGGGGTAGGTGAATCCATGCCCTGCAGGTTGGTGGGAAGCATGCTGGACAGGTGAGTCTACGCTGTGCTTACCAGGTAGCCTAGCCTTGCTTAGACAGGAGTTCATGCACACAGTGAGAGAATGATCTAGAAAACAGGAGCGAGAAAGCCTACACCACCTGCAGGCTGTAACCCAGGCCACCACACAGGGCATGCAGATGGCCGGGCTCATGCTGTCTGAGAACCGAAAAATAGTCTGCGTCTTACAATGTATGCATCATTTCACCACAAAACCACAATTTAAAAGAGACAGAAGGCTTGCCCTGCTCCCTCTCTGCCTGTGGGTTTAGAAGTGGATGCAGGGGGTGTGCCCAGGTATCCAGAACATGTGAGCCACCTCGTTAAGACCCCCTGGGAATGCATACGCCTCAGCAGCCTCCCTTACCCCTAGATTCATGGAACGGGTTGTCAGACCACCTTCCTGACCCCTCAGCAGGAGGAGGCTGGGGTGAGGGGAGCCCCTTCTCCTGTCTGGCACCCCAGCAGCGTCGCCTCTCAGAGTCGAGAGTGAGTTTGGCCCCAGGCTCTGTGGAGGGAGAGTTCTTTCATATTTATTAACCCACTTTCCCTGCTGGTGCTCAGCGCCAAGAGAGAACCTCAGACAAGTCTATTAATAGGCCTGGTCTCTCTGGGGAGAAAGAACGCATACCTACAGCTCAGGTGTCTACAGCACCAGTACCTACAGCTCAGGTGTCTACAGAACAGGTACCTACACCACAGGTGTCTACAGCACCGGTATCTACAGCTCAGGTGTCTACAACCCAGGTCCTACAGCTCAGGTGTCTGCAACCCAGGTATCTACAGCTCAGGTGTCTACAGCACCAGTACCCACAGCTCAGGTGTTTACAGGACAGGTACCTACACCACAGGTGTCTACAGCACCGGTACCTACAGCTCAGGTGTCTACAACCCAGGTATCTACAGCTCAGGTGTCTACAGCACCAGTACCTACAGCTCAGGTGTCTACAGCACCAGTACCTACAGCTCAGGTGTCTACAACCCAGGTACCTACAGCTCAGGTGTCTACAGCACCAGTACCTACAGCTCAGGTGTCTACAGGACAGGTACCTACAGCACAGGTGTCTACAGGACAGGTACCTACAGCACAGGTGTCTACAACCCAGGTACCTACAGATCAGGTGTCTACAACCCAGGTACCTACAGCACAGGTAGGACAGGTGTCTACAGCACAGGTGTCTACAGCACTGGTACCTACAGCTCAGGTACCTACAACACAGGTATCTACAGGACAGGTGTCTACAGCACCTGTACCTCCAGCACAGATATCTACAGCACAGGTGTGTACAGAACAGGTGTCTACAGCTCAGGTATCTACAGCACAGGTGTCTACAACTCAGGTACCAAGTGCAATAAGGTTTCTGAATCCACCAAAATCAACACAAGCTGTGGCCACCCTGGGGCCCAGGAGGACAGAGGGGAGCTGAGCCTGGCCACCTTGTGTCACTCAGTCTCTTGCACCTGTGCCCACATGGGCTCTTCAGGGGGAAGACCCCATGCCCCATGATGGCCTTGCCCTCTAAGTCAGGCCCAGTCAGATGGAGAGACCAAGAGAGAGAGGCAATATCCAACAAATGCTTCCTGTAAACAGAAACTTTAATAAAAAGGCAGCCAGGGAATTTATAGGCAACTCAAGGATAATTAAAATTATTTATCTACTCACCTCGCTTGCTGGCTGATCAGTCTATTAATTATCTATTATGTACTTGCTGATTTGCATTCCAGTGAGGGGGTTGGGTAAATGCAGGTAAGACACCTGGAGGGACCTGGAGTCAGTGGCTGCGACCTCCTCTCCCAGCCACCCACCCCTCCGAGCGAGACACTGTCTGCCCTGCTGCGGGGCGTCCAGCCCCCAGGCCTCTGGGCCACATACGAGACCTGCACGGCGCGGGCCGGGACCCACCTGTGTGCGGAAGGACAGCTCCACAGGGCCACCAGCTGCAGGGGCCACAGACCAGCTCCGGGAATCACAGTAGATGTTCCTCAGGCCGTTACGACTCAACGCTGCATCCAAAACAGACAAGAGAACAAAGGCTGCTCAGTCTCCAAACACCTGGAACATTCCGAACACACGCTCCTGATTCAAAATAGCACAAGACCGAGCGCCATGGGAACCACAGCCTCTGAGCACTGCGGCGAGGGAGCATTCGGCCGGGAGGCCGTGGCCAGGCTGCTCTTTACCCCCCAGTGGATGAAAGATGCTTCTAGCCATGGTTGGCCCCAGGGCTGGCCGAGTCTCGGTGTCACATACAGGGGCTGGAGAGGTGAGTGGGGACAGGGCCACAGGGCAGGTGCAGCCACTGGGTCCGAGGCCCAGGGACAGCTTGCTCCCCTGCTCCAAGCCTGCTCCCATCTCCTTTCCAACAAACAGGGCCCTTGGAGATGAACCCTCGGCGTCATCCCGTCACCAGCCAGGAGCCTCAGCTGAGGTATGTGGATGGAGCGTGGGGTTGACCAGCACCTGCTGTCCAGCAGCCTGCATTACTCCCGTCCAGCACCCTGTGTCCTGCCTGCACCCACCCAATCAGGTGGGGTTCCAGCTCTATAAGTGACCATGCGCGTCTCAGGCGACCACGTGGTGCAGGCACACAGAGGGGAGACCTGAGCCATTTACTCCGCTGAGCAATGGCGTCCACAGGTGGACTAGGCCCAACCCAGCCTGCGGCCTCCGTGATGGCTTTTCAGTGAGTTGAAGGAGAGGTGGGAGGAAGAGAGGTGCAGCCGGAGCCCCTCAGGTCTCAGGTGAAACTTCAGACTTGTCCTCACAGTGCTGCTCCAGAACCTTCTCCACCCACCCAGCAGTGAGCCCGTCCTGGACACTGTCCTCCCCTCTCCTCCACCCCGATCCAAATGCTCACCTCCCTGGACACATCCCTGACTTCCTACCTCTCTTCTCCTTGGTCTCCACACAATGCTCTTCAATCTCACTACATCTGACCTCAGGGTGTTTGCACTACTAGAATGTTTTCTTGTTACCTTCATGCAGTCAACAGTGTGTCCTCCTTTGGGCCACCCCCACCGACAGGCTGTGTCCGTGAATCTGAAGCTGCCCTCCCGCCCCCGTCTCAAGCCTCCACGGCCTTTATTGCGGTAACAACACAGTGCTAGACGACACCAAGAAAACTGGCTCACAGCACCCACCCCCCCCAACATGGAGCCGCCCGACAGCTTTGCCTCGGCTGCATTCTCATGGGAGCAGGTCACCAGGCCTTTATTCCGTGGAGCTCCTGGGCAGGTCTGAACTGACCACCAGGGGTCCTGGACAACAGTTAGTGGCATCGTCATCACGATGTGCTCTCTTGTCAGCATCAATGAACTGCAGTGAGCGCTTTGTGCCCGCATGTCGAGTCCGCCGTGTGTCCTCCGGGCCAGAACAGTGTCCAGCACACAGGAGGTGCTTAATACATGGTGAAAGGATGCATGAGCAGGCCACGCCCCTAGCCTCAATGTTCAGGCCCGAACTGAGCTCCTGAACGTTGCAGGGAACATGCTCGGATGTTAACTGAAATGTCAAAGATTCGAGCCCACCTAGAAGAGCCTCGGAAGAAAGTCCTGGCAAGTAACTTCTGAAAACTCAGCCCTGACAGCCCCACGGACACACGCAGATCGTCACGGTCGTCTGGACGGCACTGAGCTTGTCCTCTGGACTTTTCTTATCCCACATGTTCCACCCCACTCAGGAGTTAGGCGTTGAAAGCACGGAATTTGTTTCTAAGTCTTTCAAAGGTCTCAGTGCCCGAAGTCTAGACTTATGATCCTGACTGGAACAGACCTGGGGCCAGACCGGGAGCTGAGTGAGACCTGCTCTTGAGTGACTGGTGGGGTGCAGAGAGAGGCTGAGGGCTACACAGGCACAAGGCACCGGCTCAGGCAGCCCCATGGGTTTCCCCAGCACCCCCAGAACTGCCATGGATCCTCTGAGCACCCTCCCAGCTCCCTGAGCTCTCCCACAGTTTTCCCCAGCATCCCCACAGTTTCCCCAAGTACCCCCAAAGCTCCCACATAGCCCCTGGTTCTCCCCAGCATCTCTACAGCTCCCCCTAGCATCCCCACACAGTTCCCTGAACGCCCCACGGTTCCCCCCAGCATCTCTATGACTTCCCCGAACCCACCAGAGGAGCCCAGGGAAGCAGAGCTCACATGTGTGAGCTTTTATTGAATTAATAAATGGGTCACTGCTTCCAGTGGTCTCCTGGGGTTGTGGGAAGAGGTCAGGGTGTGTCCTGTAGCGGCAATAGTCCCTGGGGAGAGGTGAGAGCTGGGAGCAGGTCGAGGGAGGCCAGGAGCTCAGAGGGTCAGAGGGATGCACCCTGGATGGCAATAAAGACGCAGAACCTTCTCATGTGAAGGTCCGCAGGAGCCCTGGGAATGTTATAGATACTCACAGCGCCCTTACAAAGTAACCCTGGCGACACTGAGGCTCAGACAACTGGAACAGCTTAGCCAAAGGCACCGCCATCAGCACATGGGCACAGCATGGGTCAGAGCCCAGAAACTCGGGCCCAAAGCCCAGGTACTGATGTCCAGGCCGTCCTCACTCTCTAGCAGAGGGGTTAGGAGAGTGAGTCCATGGGGCAATGGGACCCTGGTTAGTACTGCTGATTCAGTTTCCCCAGCTGTACTGTGAGCCCGAACCCTAACCCCACAGCAGTCCTAGGAAACATTTAAAACCATGTAGGAGGGCTGGGGTGCCATGCTCAACACCAGAGTGAGTTTAAAGTGACCTCTCACCCCCAGGATCACATCAGCCCAGCCCCTGGTCCCACATCTTCATCAGACATCACACCACAAGTGCACTAATCATCAATTCTCTCCCTGGATCCCGACCACAGGCCCTGGCCCGCCACCAAGGGCTGCATCCATGTGGGTGCAAAGGCAGGTCCTTCAAATGAGATCACAGATCCGGGCAGGGGGAGGAGATGGAGGGGCTGAGGAGGGCAGGGGAGTGTCTCCTGTACACAGAGCCATGTGAGAGGAGCTGAGCTGCTGGGACAGGAGGATGCCCCCCGGGGTCACTGAGGGCCCCCCACCCTCCCTGCTCCTCCAGCAGCAAGCCAGGGCGTGTGGCGCTTGGCCTCACGGGGGAGGGTGTTTGCTGGACAGGAAGGCAGGCTCCCTGGCTCCAAGCAGGTCTGATGCTGATGGGGAATGTGTCTATTCTCGTGTCTATTTCTGCCTCTTCTCCCTGAATTAAGCAGCTCCGGCAGCCTGTGCCTCACACACTGGACTGTCACGGAAAAGGTCAGCAGTTTAAACTCACCCGCTGAGGGAGAAAGGTGGGTAGTGTTTTCCTGTAAAGATTTCTCACCTTGGACAATCACCAGGGTCTGAGAGACTCAAGGGCAGTGGGTCTGGCTTTTCTCTGAGGGTCAAGGTCCTACCAGGACTGAGGCTCAGTTGACCAAGAGGGACTATTGGGGACCAGGAAGCAGCCTCGGTCCAGCCCGACTCCCCAGCATCTCAGCCTCAGGGCGCCAGCTGTGGGTCATAGCAGCTGCCTCCCAGCCATGGGGCTTCAAAGCCTTTGTTCCCTGTGGGAAACACACCCAGGTGCACCCCCCTCGTCAGAAGTTCGCTTTATACCATTTAACCTCTGACCTACCCTCGTGCCTGCTTTCTGTAACCCAAAAACCCCAAGAAGGATTTCCATTTTTATGGGGGGAAAGGGAAAGAGAAACTGGGGGCTCAGGAGTGCTCAGCAGTGAGGCATGGAAGAGGGGGTTCCTGAGCGGGAGGTGGGCGCGTGCGCTCGTGTGGCCCCTCCGGAACCTCGCTGCACAGACGTCGTCCCCGCCCCACAGTGCGGCCGTCAGACTGTCCCTGCTTTTACAGCTCGTCGAATCAGGCCAGGTCACATGTGTTACTTGGAGCAACTTGGTGGATTATTTGCTGAGTCTCGGAACACTCAGACATTTCTCTTACAAATTATCAGCAGTTGCATCTTCACTCTATGGCATTTCTGAAAACACCAAAGGTGCGTGGGGATGCTCTGCTCTCAGACGGCATGGGAAACCCGTGGAACTGAACGTCTGTGGATGCAGTAACTTGAACAATATAATTCAGCGACGCTGGTTCCGTTCACCATGTGACACCATCGGCACCACTGTTTCCAGATTACTCCACCCCCCCACCCCCCGCAGCATCTCCCAGAAGCAGGGGACCCAGATCGTGAGGAGATAAGTGCACTTTCCCCTCCCGAGTCAGCCACAGGGTAGGGAAGGGACGGAGGGTCAGCTGTCCTGCTCCCAGCAGCTGACCCGGTGCCTTCACGCAAAGCTTCCTGAACACCTGGGAGTGTGCAGGAGGCTGGGCCACGCCCCGGCTGAAGACGCATTCACAAGATCTCCCACAGTGCCGGGTGCCAGGGCTGCGCCTTTTCATGTGCCCAGGCCTCCCGTGAATGCGGACGCCTCCAGCATGCCCCATATGCACAGCTGTGCCCCCTCCTGGCAGATGCAGCTGACCTGAGCATCCCACATCCCACCTGAGTGCGCTTTCCCCAGACAGATGTGCACCTGGGTAAAGTGTGCCCCGTCCATTCAGATTCACCCAGGTCGGGTGTCCTGTTATATAGCTGTGTGCCTAGCTGGAGTGTGCCCTGGCCAGACAGATGTGTGCTGGGTCCAGCATGCTGTATGTGGACAGGTGTACCTGGGTTTGTACACGAGCTCAGCTGTGCCCTGTCCAGACAGATGTGTGCTGGGTCCAGCGTGCCGTATGTGGACAGGTGTACCCGGGTTTGTGCACGAGTTCGGCTGTACCCTGTCCAGCAGATGACCCCTGCTTGAGCACACCCAGGCCGGGCAGATGCACGCTGCTCTGGCTCTGATCTGGCACGGGTCCACTTCCAGAGTTACAAGCTAATAAAAGCCGCACCATCAAATCCAGGTCGTTACTCAGGGAAAGGGGCCTCTCGGTGGTCGACAGCGACAGTTTCAAACCAATTAAAACAAGCGCGGCATTTGTGTGACTGCCGCTGGGCCACCAGCCCAGAGGTCTCTGCGGACCAGGCGCACCATGAGAAAGATGCATGAAATGTTAATGGAGATGTGGAAATGCCACATGGGGGAGGCTAGTGGGCACGGCCGCGCAAAGAGGCAGCGAGCGGCCCCCAGCAGCCCCGGAGGAAACCGCAATAAACCTGAGTCAGGACGGAGAAAAATTCTCCAGAGCAAGGACGGGTGGCGGGGAGAGGGCAGCGCCTCAGGGTGCCTTCAGTGCCCTTTAGTGAGCCTGCGTGTCCCCTGCCGCCAGCCCGGAACCGACCAGGTCCTGCTGGCCTCTCAGTGGCTGGGAAACCCAGGCATGGTCTGCCAAGGAAAATGTGAACAGAAGAGGGAGAGGTCAGAGGAGGTGGCGAGGCTGGGGCAGGACCTCAGGGCCTGAGCCCGGAGGCTGGGAGGGGCTTTGTGGTGGGTTCCTGGCTCACTGGCTTCTCCCTTCATCTCTCTGTCCTGCTTCTGGAAGACCAGACGGCACTGATGCCGTTAATAAGGTGAAGACACAGAACCCAGCACGCTGGTCAGCAGCAAGGGGGCCTGGGGAGGAGGCTCTGTCGGACGCTGTACAATTCACAAAACCCCGGGGGCAGCCCCATGGTGGCCACTGCCTCCACTCCCAGAGTCACAGCCCCGGCTGGCTGAGCTCACAGCTCTGTCCCGGAAGCAGGGAGACTTCCAGAAAGGAGGAAGGGCAGCAGGTGACCACCAAGCAGACATGACCCTCAGGCATGGAGAGCTGGCCCGAGCCCCTTCCTCAGACACCCGTTCCCCAGGTCCCCAGTCACCAGCCACAGCCAACCTGGCCTACAGCGGCCAGGGCGGCCAGACTCAGCACGGCACGGCCAGTGGAGTGAGTGTGAACTTCAGGAAACAGCAAAAGGTGCAGCAGCATCCCAGAGGGGTGCAGACCCACCACTGGCGCGGCCAGCTGCAGGGAAGGACTTCAGGGCTCTCCCTTCTTTTAATTGGACACACACACATGTGTTCACTCATGGTTCTCAGATGCACCATTTACACACACAGATACACACAAGCACACCCACACCCATACCCACACAGGCTCGCGCACACACACACACACACACACACAGTGTCCCAGGCTTCTGTCCACACTCACACACAGGTACACACAGGCATGCTCATGTGTGCAGGTGCACACTCACACATTCACACACTGCCATGCAGGCACGCGCGCGCGTGCACACACACGTCCTTAGAAGAAAAGACCCACATGTCATGATGACAGGCCGCGTGCCCAGCCTGCCCACTGGGCCTCCTCACCAGACACCAGGCCACTCATCATGCAGACAAATGAGACTCGGCAGGGGCGGTGACCATCCAAGGCCACTCACAAGTGGCTGAAGCTGCTCAACAGGCCAAGCTCGTTCCCAGGTCTCCACTCTGCCCACCCAACCCGGCCACGCAGCTCAATCAACACGCTTACGTCCAAGGGAAAGGCCACCAGGAAGTCACTATTGACCCTGCAGTCAGGCCGATGGGCTGCATCGGAGGACTTGACACTGGCCCACACAGAGCTCAGGACAAAGATGGAGCTCATTTGCAGCACGTGAGGCCTCGTCCGAGTGTCCACTGGGGGATGGACCCCGGACATCTGGCCTCCACACAGAGCTGCTGGTTTAGACCCCACTCCTGAGCTCCCTGCAGGCAGTCAAACGGCCGTGGAGTCAAACATCGGTGCACAGGGCAGAACATTCTAGAAAAGAGCCTCTTCTCTCCTGTACACCCAGGAAGAACAAGACTAGTGCTGTTTTGGACTACTGTTGTTGTGTGCCGTGGAGGTGGAATCAACCCGTAGCTGGCCGTCCAGCGGGCTTTCAGAGGCAGTAAATCACACAGGAGCAGACCCCCATCCTGCTCCCACAGATCTTGGGTTGGAAGGTAGAAATGAGACTGTCAACTATCTCAAAAGAAGTAAACAGAGCGCTCGTCAGAGGCAAAGACCTGGAGGTTTCCCTCACAGGCTCTGGCTGGTGACAGGAAAGACCCGTCCTTGGAGGGTGTCAGGTGTGGGAAAGCTCACTGCGGAAAAAGGGCCAATGAGATGGGTACAGTGCCCGCCACAAAGGCTTGGACACCGCAGTGACGGCTGTGGCTCCAACAAGCAGCGTTTGGCTGAGCTGCACAATGGGCCACTGGGCTGGAGCCACCACCATAACCACCACCACCACCACAACAAGAAGCGTGTCTCCATCAGCAAGCAGCTCACCCTCCACCCCTTCACCGGCTGCTTCCCAGGTACCTGGTGGAGGGCCAGGCACTCACTGTGTTAACACCATGACACTGATGCGGTCAAGGCAAGTCCCCAGGCGGCCTCCCAGCAGAGGGAGACGAGATGTGATGCTCCAGCCTGGTCCTCTGCATTCCCACCACGGTGCCCACTCCTGCCTCGACTAGCTCGTTCCACACAATCTCTCTACCACTGGAAATGAAACCCAACTACCTTGTCATCCCAGAAGCCTCTCTCTTCTTTTAAAAAATAATTGTCTTGTGGTTTAGAGAAATCCTTTGCCCCACTGGGCACAGAGAAGAAAACCTAGTTGGCAAAATTGGCTGGTGGAGAGAAGCTTGCAACCCGGGA
Organism: Elephantulus edwardii; assembly: GCF_000299155.1. NCBI lineage: Eukaryota > Metazoa > Chordata > Mammalia > Macroscelidea > Macroscelididae > Elephantulus > Elephantulus edwardii. Next base: position 2,987,265 of record NW_006399798.1, on the reverse strand, counting down.
ACATCCATGGAAGCTCCTCCCACGGCCGTGTCTAATTCCCGCCTCGAGTGAAACAAAAGCATTTGAGACTGAAGATGTGGCGTCTCCAGGAGTGAGCTCCTTAACCAGTGGCCGAGAGGACACAGCCTGGGCAAAGGAAACAGAGAGGACTAGAAGGCGGCCAGGCCATTGGAAAGTCTCACGCCAAGGACGTTAACCCACAGGGGCAAAACCCTTTGCCAGTGAGGCCCGATGACAAAGTGACCAGCTGATGAGCCCACTTCCCTCCAATCAGCACCTTCCCTGCACCAGCATCCTCTCCGTGCACGCCGTCTGCTCTCCTCTCCCTACACTGTTCATATCATTAGCCGGATGAGCTTTTACTGCACATTTCTGTGCCAAGAGTGACACTGAGACCTCGCCCTGGGAGGAGAGAAGACGCAGGGTCGGGGAGCTGCCGGAGGAGCGGGCTAGAAGGCGCAGATTTAATTATAGACAGGTGGTTGTTTTTCAGGTGACCTACTTCCTGGATGGTTTCCCCTGTTTTTGTTTCTTTTTTCCTTGTCTGCCACAGAAAGTTTTGACATGTCAGAGCCAGGAAGGGAGAAAAGTGACGTTATGTCACCCAAAAAGTAGGAAACCTAGATGCAGGGCAGGGAGGGGGGAGGGAGGCGCCCAGCTAAAACGAGGCTGGGGTTGGACAGCAGGGTGGGAGACTGTCCTGTTGGCGGTGGCCTGGGGGACAGGGACACTTTCCTGAGTAAGCCCCTGGCGGGCCCGGTGGAGGCCGTCCTGGAACTCTGCCTGATTTCTGGGCAGAGCTGACAACACTTTCCTGGGCCATCCACTAGGCGTGCTGCTTGGCAGCAGACTGGACCAGCTTGGGGCCGTGGTTCCTGAAGCAAAGACCCCTTCCCAGACGGCATGTGGACGCTCTTCCTGTGCACCCTGAAAATGTGCATTCACTGCATAGGTGCCACCCCTCGAGCTGAGGAAGGGCATGGTGGCCCCATGTCAGAAGTCACACCTTCCACGGACAACCCCAGTTCAATCCTGTCATGACATCTCACGTGGAACACCGCTGTCTGTGAGTGGAGGTCCCTGTCCTGCTGCGATGCCAAACAGGCTTTAGTGGCACTTGCGGACCAAACTGACTGGAGACCTACTTCCAAAAACCAGTCCATGAGGACCTGTGGGTCACAAGGTCCCTGTCTGCCTCGAGCCACGGTGAGGTGCAGGGCCAGGTGGCATGTGTGGGGTCACCACGACGTGCCAACAATTATAACAGCTGAACCCAAGACACGAGGACCCTGCAGGCAGAGCCGCTGCTGAGGGACGCCCAGCTGACTCTGGACGGCACCCTGGGCAACACCCTGGACGGCAGGTGCTCGAGGAGGTCACTGCTAGCCCACCCTCCCTGAGACGCTCCCACACATGGTAAATGCCCATCAGGTCTCAGGGGACCATCTTCTCTTTCTCCCTCAGAGCAGCTAGTGGGTTTGAACTGCCGACTTTTTGGTTAGAGCCCAGCACACTCTGCACTGACACCAGAGACCTTTAGCCTTCAGCCTAAACTCATGGCCATTGTCTGCCCCACCCCCCACCCCTCGGCTGGGTTCTGGGGTTGTAATCCTTCTGGGAGGGTGTTCGTCTTTCCCCCTCGAGCTGCTGGCTGATTTGAACCACTGGAGATTCAGGACCCCACAGATGGCACTCCCAGCATCCGGGCGGCATCCCCCTTACTGACCCTCCGTCAGTGAGAACTGGGGCGTTGCCTCTTGCAGCATCTTAAGCACATGCCATCAGTGTGTGCTTGCTTCTCTCCCAACTTCTAAAGCTCGAGTTTCTCTTGTTTTGTTTTTACTCCCTATTCCTGCTTCCCATGGGCCCTGGGAGCCTCTGGCCCCTGTGGCATTGCCCAACCCAAACATCTCCAGCACTGGGGGCAGCACAGAGCTGGGCGAAGTTCCCTCAGGCAGATGAAGTGTCGCTGTCAACTCAGTGGCCCCTAACAACACACTGACAGCTATGTCATCAGAGGGGTCCTGGTGGCTTAGTGGGCAAGGAGGTGTGCTTTCAACCCAAAGGCAGACAGTTCAAATCCATCAGCTGTTCCGGGAAAATTACAATCTCCGTCCATGTGACTTATAGCCTCTGAAGACCCACTGGAGGGTCAGCGTGAGTCAGTTCTGACTCTCTCAGGATGAGTTGAGTCATTTTCTCATCTCAGATGGACCCTCCAGTGTCTGCCTGCTGGTGCCTGGCTTGCTGCACTCAGCATCCTGTGTTCAAGGCTCACCGCGTCATATAGGTGCTAGGGTCTCATTTCTCTCTGGGGCTGAGTAACTGTTCACTATGCAGGGGGCTCTTCTCACTACGCCCTCAGGGCAGAACTGCTGGTATCTGCAACCCAGTAGGGAGTTCGGTTTTCACTGTCGCTGGTCCATAGGTGCAAAACGTGCACACTCCAGCAAGCACCAGTCCCCTCTCCATCCACAGAGCCAGGGAGGAGCGCCCACCACAGACACACTGAGTCCTAAAGGGACCTCATGGCCATGGAGCAGCCAGGTGCACCCCGCTCCAGGTGGGAGGAACTCCCAGGCCTGCAGGGCCTGCTGCCAGAATCTGCTTCATGCAGGTCTGTTCAACTGTTTGATTGATGCTCTTTGCTTTACAGACACAAATGAGCTGGAAACACTGTGAGGCTTAAAGCTGGCCCGGCTGCAGGAGTCAGGGAGTCCAGGGAAAAGGCAAGGACCAGCATCTGCCTACTCAGCGCACCATTCCTGTCTGAGGTCCAGGGATCATAGGGTCTCCTCCCTCTGGGCCTCTTTGGGACCTCCTTGTTAGAGAGGTCACCTCTTCAGTGCCATAAAAAAACCTGTGCACTTTCTTGAGGTGACGAGTAGGGTGTACCCGCTCCAGTCCCTGACACACTGCAACTAAGCCAAGACGGGGACACTACGACGCCTCGAGGAAAGAATCGAGACTCGGTGTGCACTGCTGGTGGGAAGACGCCAATCAGCCAGGAGCTGTGAGCTCCCCACGCCGAGCCCCGCCAGAAACGGGGCAGGAGCAGTCAGAGGGAGAAAAGAAGAAATCCCCCGCTGAGCGTAGAGAACACAGCGAGGTGCCCATCCGAGGACACTACAGCTGACCAGCGTGCCTGGCTTTTGTTGCTGTCCACTGCTATCCAGTCAGCTCCACGTCACAGCAGCCCCACACCACTGGCGCAGTCCCAGTCTGCCGTCGTCCACCACTGCGACTGCTTGGTATTTTGAACAGTGTCCTATGATCCACTGGGCTTTAATTGGCTAATTTCCCCAAACAGGTTGCCAGGCCTTTCTTCCTAGTCTTTCTCAGTCCAGACATACCACCACAATCGGTTCACCATGGGTGACTCTGCTGGTGTTCAAAATGCTGCTAGCGTGGCTTCCAGCAACACAGTAACGTGCAAGCTACCTCAGTAGGACAAACTGACAGGCCAGCCTTATGGAATCTACAATTCCATCCTGAGAGCTAAAACTTGTGCTCTCAATTATATGTGTGTAGCTACAATGATGATTATATGTCCATGTATATCTATGTATCTACAGAGAGAAGGGAGGGAGGGCAGTGAGAAAGATCCACTGGCCAGACGGGCTCCCCACTGAGTCCTGAGCACAGTGATACTACAGACAGGGAGAGAAGGGGGTCTCCAGAAGGTGAGGGGGCCTCAAGAAGGGGAGGGGGCTTCCAGATAGGGAGGGGGCCTCCAGAGAAGGAGGAAGCCTCCAGAGAGGGAGGGGGCCGTCAGAAGGGGAAGGGCTCTCCAGAAAGGGGAGTCTCCAGCTGTGGAAGGGGTCTACAGAAGAGGAGGGGGCCTCCAGAAGGGGGAGGGGGCCTCCAGATGGGGAGAGGTTCTGCAGAAAGGGAAGGGAACCTTCTGCAGGGGGAGGGGCCTCTTGCAGGCAATTCCAGGGTCCAGAAGAGGTTCCAAGCCATTAGGCTCGCAGGTGCAGGCTGAGCGCCCAGTGCAGCTACAAGCACAGAGCCAGCGCTCAGAAAGCCCTCAGTAAGTGTCCCGTGCCTCTGCCTTCACACGTCATGTGCACCAGAGGGGGCGGTAGGAGTCCTGGATCTGGCCACCACTGAAAGTCACTCCTGCAGGAATGCGGTGATGCGGGTGTCACATCCTCAGGTGAGGGGCACAGCAGAAGCCCAAGGGTTGCAGTGAGGAGACCTGAGGGTGGGGCCTGGGCTCCAGCAGCCCCACTAGACCAGAGTCCCAGGCGATGTGCTCCCCCGTACTCACCAGCCCCTACACCACACATGATGGCACATACATGAGTCTCCCAGGAACAGGAGGGCCGGAGTCGCCCTTGGTCTCTCAGAGGGACTCTGTGAAGCTCTACAAGTTTAGCAATAGGGTGGCAGCATCCAACGGCCCCGGCAGGGAGCCGTCTCTCCTGGGCAGACACGGACCAATTGTAAATGAGCTGGAGAAGCGGACGCCCTAAGCCCTTGAAGGTGGACAGCGGTCCACGTTTACTTGGTCATATATGAAAATAAAAAACAAGTGGAGCCCCTGGAGGGGCAAATGGTCAAAGTGCTTTCCTGCTCGATGAGAGGCAGGAGGTCCGTGTCCATCCAGATGTGCCTCAGGAGAAAGGCCTGGCAATCAGTCCCCACACAGTCCTGCTGGGCTCACACGGGGCTCACACGGGGAGCTGACCTGATGGCAGCTGATTTTTGTAGATGTACCTGGGAGGGGGGACCCTGAGGGGTCACTCAGCCTGGATCGATTTCCCACACTGTCTTCCCTAGCCGGGGGGGGGGGGGGGGGGGTAGGCGGTGTCTGATATGTCAAGTGGGGGTAACATGTCCTGGCAGTGCTGATGTTGGGGTGAGGATGTGAGAATACGACCACCTTTTACCCACCACGGCGGCACAGGGAGGAGGGCCACTCGTCAGGACCTCAGAGACGATGACGCAAAAAGCTGGTACGGCCTGAGGGTTTGTGTGCCGGATCTGCTGGGCCACGTTCCCTCTGTTTGCCACAGGACATGGCTCCTAGTAGACTGGGAGCCAACAGAGGACAAAAGCTGTCCTCTGAGGCTAGCACCCTGAATTTTTACTTTCGGCCTTCGAAACTTTGAGAAAATAAACATACATTTGTTAAGTTCATATCTTTGTTCTATGGTTGTTACAGCAGCACCTGAGAACTTAGACAGTAGCAACAGGGAAGCCGGCCTCTGAGGGTGCACCGTGGGGTGCACTGAGTCTTAAAGCCTCATTCCCTTAACTCAGCCTGATGGCTGGGGGTAAGGGTGATGCATCTTGTGGCCAAGTGAAAGGCCTGTGTGTTGGTTTCCCAGGGCTGCTACAACAAAGCTCCAGCAACTGGGAGGATCCTATGAGTAAGAGGTTATGATTGCCCGGCTCCGGAGACTGGGAGGATGAAGTCAGAGCTGGGCTGTGCTGACGCTCTGAGAATCCATTCCAGCCACTCTCCCAGCTCCTGGGGACACAGCCCCCTCTCTCCTAGCTCCTGGGGACCCAGCCCCCTCTCTCCCAGCTCCCAGGGACCCGGCCCCCTCTCCCACCTCCCGGGTACCCAGCCCCCTCTCCCAGCTCCTGGGGACCTGGCCCCCTCTCCCAGTCCTTTGAAAGACAGCATTCTTGGTTTACACACATCATTTTGTCTCAACCTTGACCTTGGCCTCCACCTGGCCTTCTCTCCCTCTGTATCTCTCCTCTTTTTTGTTTTTTATGAAGATACCAGTCACTACTTAGGCCCACCCTACTCCAATCTGATCATCTCTTCAAAGGAAAAAAACCTCCAAAACTCTCTTTAAATAGGGTCACATCCACAGTGCAGACATTAGAGACATTAGGGTATCACAGTGTCCTTTAGGGGGTATAATTCTGTTCACCACAGCTCCCAAGGGCAGCTTCAGGACCATCCACAGACCCTGAACATGACTGGCTTCAGCCTGCCCAGGAGTGCCCACTGACCCCATCTGTCCACTGTCCTGTACACTCTTTCAAACCTCCCTGCAGCGGATGTCGTTTCCCCTCGCCTTTCTGTACGTGGTGCTGCCTGGATTGCAGGAGAAGTGGCACTGTGTTCAGCAACTTCTGCCTTGGCCAGAAGTGACCACTTGCTGGGAGCTGGCAAACAAAGCGGACAAGGCCTGTGGCTAGTGGTGCACGGCACACAGCACCCGCGTGGGCCAGACCACAGCTCTCAGCATGTGGATGCGAGAGATGAGACTCGTTGTTGGACAGAGTGCTGTCCACTGGAGCGGTGGGTCACTCAGCATCTTGCCTTTCTGACTGTTAGCAAATTTTCAACGCCTATTTCCAGGGTAGCTGAGCCGCTCAGATGCTCGGGACGTGGCTGGGAGAAGCAGCCCACTCCTCAGCAAGCCCTTCACCATGGACATCACTGCGGCCCCTCTGCCATGTCCCTCTTCCCACCGTGCTGGAACCCGACCTGAGGTGAAGGAGGCACAGAGCTCTCCCAGCACCTAACACAGCCCTGCTAAGCCGCAGGGGGCAGGGGGCGTGAAGGGAGTGTGGGTTTGACCTGAGGAAGGAGCTGGCTTTGAGGGGTGGCTGCTGTACCCAGGGGGAGGCACCTGCGAAGCCGCCTTGGGGCCTCTGGTGCCTCTACAGCAGCCTGGCATCTCGAAAACAGAGGTTTTCAATTTCCACATGTGCACACATCATCCAAGGACAGACCCCATGAGAACGTGGACACTTCTGAGATGAATTCCATTTCAGGGGTTACTTAGTGAGCTGGCGTGAACCCCATCAGCAGACTCCTCCTTGGTGAAGAGCTTAGGGTAAGCCTCCTCTCCCCAAGACAGACCCCCAGGGACAAGTAGCTGCTGGCACACGCTCTGTGGACAAAGCAGATACCACCCCACCATCTCCAGCTCTGGAAGCCCCGCTCCCTGAATCTGAGCCATTACGGGGGCAGGACACTGGGGGGCAGGGAGCACTGGGGCCAGCAGGCCACCTTCCCGTTGCTGCAACTACAACGTGCCACCTGGCAGCGCAGGGCTGCACCTGCAGGCACCATCCATCACCCCCGCCCAGCCTGGCTCCCTCTGTCCCCGGGAGAGAGAGGAGGGGTAGGAGGCGGTGAAATATTGGTCACAATCTGAGGCCGGGTCTCACTGCCAGGCCATCCTTGTGGAATTGCACCTCGGCTGTGCACAGAGCTGAGGGTTTCTCGAGCAGGAGGGACAGCACGGGGAGGTGACCGGCACGGGCCCTGGGTGTAACGCTCAAACCCTTCCATCCTCCCACGGTTTTGAGGTTTGAGTCGATTGCCCTTGTCCTGGACGCCACTCCTTTCCCCGTGTTTGCCATGTCAAGGGGGTAGGAGTTGTCTAGAAAAAACAGACGTGCACAGGAAATGAAAATAGGTGAGCAGTTCCTCCAAACCCCGAGTTATCCTGGAAATCAGGGAGCTCAGCTCATCACTGGCGACGCCGCACGTGAGTCTGGATAGCCTGTGGGGCCAAACCCACCTAGAAAAGAGGTGGTCTTTTCTAGAAGAAGCCGCACCGCAATCCCGAAGGCACACAGTTCGAATCCACCAGCTGCTCCACTGAAGAAGGACGGGCAGTCTCCTCCTGTGCAACTAACTGCCTCTGAAAACCCACCAGAGGGTCAGCTGTGGGTCAGTTTGGACTCTGTGGTATCACAACAACAATGACCACCATCCAGGTGGTGTAGGGAGTTAGGTATTGAGCTATTGAAGGTTGGTGGTTTGAAGCCACCAGCTGCCTCTCGCAAGAAAGATGAGGATCGCTGGGGAGCCAATGGAGTGTTACCAAGGGCTGGAACTGACCCAGCAGCTTTGCACCACTCGGCCACCAGAGCTCCCTAAGTCTAACAGTGGGGGGCATTACTACCCCCCATCAATGGCCTCCACCCCGCACGCAGGAAGAACCCACGCTGGGATTCACTGGCAAGCGGGAAGCAAGGCAGCATCTTGCGAGGATCACTCAGGACCCACTTCTTCCCAGATAGTACCGCGTGTCCCCCCTCCCATAAAACCACAGAATAACAGAAAGGCAGGTGCAGCAGCAGTGGGGCCTGCCCCCTGCCTCCTCCTCCTCCCACTCTGAGCCCCAGCCGCTTGGATATTTACTGTTCCTTCACTCCTAAATCATTCCTGACGGATGGACGCTCACACTCCATTACAGGGAGAGGCTATGCGGACGCAGTTCCGTTTAGCTTGCAGAAAACGGAGCCTTGGAGGAAACACCCACCCGGGAGCTGTCCAGTGCTGAACTCCAGCATGATGGACGATTATGGACCATCTGCACTCTTTCGGAGGGGGATAGATTTACGAGCGGGAGAGACGGCTCGAAGAGTGTCCATTACGATAACTCACTGCCCTCTTCAGAGATATACTAATCAGGCCTCCTCTGACGACCAAGGAGCCCAGGTTAAGATCGAGTGAGAGGGAGAATCAATTTTATCTTTCTGTGGGGGGGTTTGAAAAGCACAGCTGCCAAAGGTGTTGGAGTGGGGAGGCCGGTGGGGTGATCCTGACAAAGTCGATTCCCGTCAGCCTTTCCCAGCGTCTCCAGCCATATCAGGTCTCCAGCTTCTTGCAACTGGTGCTGAGAGGATAGAAGGTGCCGGAACGTCCCTGATTTCTCAGACTCGGCGGCATCAGGACTTGGGCAGTAAAATCAGGCTCCGTTCACAGGTGAAGGGAGGCCTGGGAGTGTGTTCTAGTCTGGTTCAGTCCCACCCTCTCTGGCCAGCACGGATCAGGAGGCCTGTGCGATGCTGTCCCTGGCAGCGGCTGCCAGGTCTCCTCTCTCCAGTGCCCCCCAACAGCACCACCTGCCATCAGCAGGCTCTTCCCTCACCCAGTGGCTCTCTGATGTGGTCTTGGTAGGAAGACATGGGCAAGACCCTCCAAGGCTCTGGAGTTTTTAACCTCATCTCCTTAGAAAATATCTCTGCAGAGCAACAAATCAACTAACCAGACATTCAGCCAGCCAACCAACTAACCAACCAATAAACCAGCCGACCAGTTAGCTAGCTAACCAGCTAACCAACCAACAAGTTAACCAACCAGCCAGCCAGCCCACTCCGACACACACACCATAGTTCACAGAGTCACAGCTGGTGAGTGGCTGACAGCCAAGGTGCCTTGGAAGAGAGACCTGGCATCCATTCCTGAAGAATCAGCCCCTGAAAACAGGCCTCGGTTCTACTCTGACACACATATCGGGTTGACTTGCAGCAACCATTGTTTTATTTGTTGTGTTTTTAAGTTTTTGTTAATAGTTATAAATTAAGTGCTTTTACACTTTCTCAATCTGAATCTTATCAGTCCTCTATTCTTATTTGGAAGATGAGGAAACTACAGCCCAGAGACATGAACTGTCTTCAGGCTGCACAGCTAACAGGTGGCTTAGCCAGGGTCATGGCTGACCTCTCACCTTGCTGTCCCCTTTCTGGAAGTCACTGGGGAACTGACAGTTCCCCTCTGCAGGGACCAGTCGAGCTCGGCCACTCCTCTCCTGCCAATCCCTCTGCCATGCCTGGTCCTCTCACCTGTTCCTACCTCCCAGAAGTTACCCCCAGGCTCAGCCAGCTCAGAGACCAGGTCTTATGTCATGAAACACGGCAGCCACACCTTCGGGATGGTCTGGTTGGTCTGTGCGTCGGGGTAGGGGGAGAGGTGAGGTTGCTCAGGACTTCGGAGATCTCACTTCCTCTGAGCTGTGAGCCAAACCCCCTCCACACAGCTGCCCCCCTCCTCTCCTGGCAGATCCTGGTCATCCTGGTCATCCTTCCAGGTGTGAGACAGAGGCCTGAGGGACGATGTCCAGCTCAGCAGTAATGGCCTGGCTGGTGAGATTTCTGGAACCAGAGCTTAAAGTGGGACAAGCCCGGCTGCAGCTGAGGACAGCAGGGGTTCAGGGCGCATTCCTCTGTTGTTTTTGTCTGCTGATTCCCTCTCCCTGCTCTATTACAGAAACTCACCTGTGGCCTTTCCCCCTAGAAACCAGTCTCCTGTCTTTGAAAAGCCCCATTCTGTCAAAAATTATGCACTCATTCATCTGGGAGCTCATCTGCACAATCAGGGGAGGGCTCTGCCGTGCATGGTGCAGTCAGGAAGGCTTCCTGGAGGAGGTGGCCCTTGAAATAAGCTGAGTCTTAAAGTGCGTGCCAGATGCAGGTAGAAGCCTTGAGTGGTGCAAATGCTGAGCACGTTGAGCTAACTGACAGATCCCTCAGAAGAAAGTCCTGGTGGTCTGCGTCAACGTCACTGGCGCTAATCTGCAACACGCAGCTGCCACTCACTGGGGTTGACTCGATGGCAACTTTTTCTTTAAACAGCAGGAGGTGGAGGGCTTCCCCTGTGGTGGTTCTGGTGGAAGCCAGTGTGTCTGGAGCACAGGAGGGGAGGGGGACAGCAGGAATGAGGTGACAGCGGTCAGCAGAGCAGCCCCCTCCGTGTACGAAGTTCCCTCCAAGCCTCTCTGTCTGCTCTCCGCTGTGAGCTCAGGACACGGGTGCGTCCACCCTCAGGGGAGATCACAATGCCCCCGCCCAAGCAGGGCTCAAGGGGTGAGCATGACCCTTCCAGAACAGTGTTATGTCCCAAACAAAGATGCCAGGACAGAAATGCCCTCCTCAGAACTCTCAAGCAACATAGCCCCTGGGCACACGCAGGACTGAGCCCTCCTAGGACAGAAATGGACAGAGGAACTGGAGGCTCAGTTGTGTTTCGTTCATTTTATTAAGTATCAGCACGGGCCAGTGGTACCTGTTCTGGAGAGGGCAGCCCTGGCCAGGAGGCTCTCCCGCTGTCTGGCCACAGGGGGCTCTGGCTAAGTGCTGGCCGGGATGAGACCCCCTTCCCCTGGCCCTGTGTGGATGTGCTGAAAGCAGACCCCACAGCTGGCCTCACGCAGGGAGCGGGGATGTGCCTCCACCCCGAGACCTTTGGATCCACCTGTGAAAACAGCATCACCTTGATGAATGGCTGGTTCCTGCACTTTGTGAAATTAACTTCTCAGCTTGGATGGAGCTACATGAGAGGACTGACGTGCCAAGAGCTGTCAGAGACCCAGGGCTACTCAGATGCCAACCAGAGTGGGGGAGAGGCTGACGGCTGGGCGCTGGCTCACAGAGCTGCCACACAGGGGGACCAGGGACCAGGGGGTTGGGGTGTGAATGAGGAGGGACCCTGGATGGGAAGAAGAAATCAAGGACAATGAAAAGAAATAAGCAGGTGGGGGCCTCAGGGTGGAAGAGGAGGATGACAGAATACCATCCGGCCCCATCCAGGCCCTGGTTCATGGGCCCGAAGGTAAGGGCTTCTCCAGGGCCCAGGCCCACCAGCCCTGACCTCCCACCAGTTTAGAAGGACTTAAATCCTGTTAATCCTGCCCACGGGTGCTCTCCTTGGAGACCTGCCTCCTCTGCCTCATTTTCACTGCTGTCTTCATTAGTCCTTTCTGAGCATCTGGGGGATTCTTCTAGAAGGGCTGCTCTCCAAGTCCTCCCCGACCTGAGCCACAGCCACCATGGTCTTGTCCACCCCGGGGAGGACGGGACAGAGTGTGGGCCTCCCCTCCAGGCCCTTCTCCCTCCGTAAAGATGACTGCTGGTCGAGGTACACGGCCACGCCGTAAACTCCAGTCAGCTCTGAGAAGACTACCTTCACTAAATCCCACTAAATACTCTGTTATCAGGAGCGGCCAGTCCCTGGAGAAGGACACAGGGCCTAGTAAAGGGTCAGAGAAAAACAAGGGAGCCTCTCAGTGACATGGACGAACACGGTGGTTATGACCAGACACAGCGATGACTGAGGAGGGGGCAGGACCAGGCGGGGTTCCAGGCGGTGGTGCTCAGAATGGCCGTGAGCTGGAACCAGGGAGCTGGACCCACAGAGTTAGAACCAGAAAGCCGGAGCCAGAGAGCCGGGACCAGAGAGCCAAACCCAGAGAGCTGGAACCAGTGGGCTGGAACCGGAGAGCTAGAACAGGCTTGGCCATGGTCAGCCACACAGTCCCCAGCCAGGGCCGTCTCCTCTGCCCCTGGAAAGTCTGTGTGGGCCTGGGATGCCAGAGAAGGCCCATCTGCTGACTGGCAAAGTCCACCTTCCCCCGAGGTCAGTGTCTTGTGGCACCTTTGGGGAACACAGGAAAAACACAATCTGGTGACTGTCCTCTTCCTTTGGTCCCAGATAAAGAAACAAGACTTCTACAGCCCAGAATGCTGTCCACCCGGGCTCCACCTGGACAGTCCAGTTCCTTCTAGGACTTTCAGCCCCCAGGTGCTGGCCCCACATGCCACCCCTTCCACCGTGAAGGAGACCACTCCACCTGGGGGCCTCTCTGCTCACACCTGAGTCAGGGCAGAACAGCCCACTGCTCCCTACACACCTGAGGAGAGCTGTGTGTCCAGAAAGTGTGTGTGAGTAAATGAGTGTGAGAATGTGTGTGTTAGTGTGCGTGTGACAGTGTGTGAGTGCGAGTCTATGCACGTGTGCAAGCGTGCGAGTGTGAGAACGTGTGGACGAGTTTCTCTGAGGATCAACCACTGTTGCTAAGTGCCATCGAGGGTGACTCCTAGTGATGTTAACAGCCGGTCTGCACCCTCTCCTGTCCTGTGCCGTCCTCACTGTCTGTCACACTGGGCCCACAGTCTCCTGTCCCGTGCCGTCCACGCCATCTCAGACCCACTGGGCCCGTTGTTGCAGTCACTGTGTCAATCCACCTGGTTGAGGGTCTTCCTTTCTTTCACCAACTCTGTGTGTGTGTGTGTGTGTGTGTGTGTGTGTGAAGAAGTGTGCACAAGCGTGCATGAGGGATCTAAATGCGAGTGTGAAAATGTACATGAATGTGTGTGGAAGTACGTGTTTATGAATGTGAGTTTGTACACGTGTGATTATGTGTGTGTTAGTATGTGATCATGAGAAAGTGTGAGTGTGAGTCTTTGAGAGTGTGAGTCTGTGTGAGTGTGTAAATGAATGGGAGCGTGTCTGTGAGTGTGTGTGATTATGTGAATGTGTGTGTTTGTGTATGTGTATGAGTGCGTGTCACTGTCCACCTGAGGCCAGCTCCCCGGAACCGTGTCTCTCCCTCTGTCCCCAGCACCCATTCTAGGCCCTGAAAGCAAGGAGACTCCGTACCTGTGGGTCTCAGGAGAGCTTGTGGTCTCTGTTGACCCCCAGGCCGCCTCTTCCCACTGACCCCATTGTCACTGGGCACTGCCGACCCCCAGAGAGGCTGCTGCCGCCCTCGCTGTGCACTGGATGTTGCTGGCCCCAAGTCCAGCTGCCACCGCTGACCACACCGGGCAAGGGCACTGCTGGCCCCTCTATTGGGGGATGCCCAGGTTCTAACACTACAGGGCTCTCGGAGGAGGGGGCTCTGGGAGCTGTCACAACTGCCCGGGCTTCTCCCCACTGCCTTGATTCCTGGTCAAGGAAAGTCCAGGCCAAGGAGGAAGTGGCCACCCCAGGGACCTGGAGGCCATGAAGCCAGGTGGCAGGGGTGTTCCCACATGCCCTTTCTGTGCTGTGCACCAATTGTTGTGTCGCTGTTAGGGGCTGTCGAGTCAAATATGACTCACGGCGACTCTGAACGGCACGTCGGAACCCTGGCCCGCCTTGCGCCAGCCTCATCACCCCTGACCCACGTGAGCCCACGGCTGCAGGCACTGTGATGAGACGCAGTCCATCTCATCAAGGGATTTCCTCCCCTTCACTGACCCTCCACCTTTCCAAGCAAGACATCCCTCTCCAAGGAACAGCCTCTCCCAACAACATGCCCAAACTATGAGAGACAAAGCTTTGTCATCTTTGCCTCCAAGGAGAGATCTGGCTGCATTTTCTCCAAGATGTTTCTGTCCATTCTTTGGGCCGTGCACGGGATATTGAGCACTCTTCTCCGGCCCCCCCGACCTGTGCAACGCTGTCATAGTGTCCCTCCCTGAACAGGCTGCCTCCTGCTGGCCTGGCGACCAGGCCACTGTGTCTGCTCGACTCCTGTCATCTCTTACGTCTCTGCATTACTTCACCACACTATCATTAGGTTCACAGCGTCCTCTCTCCTGTGGTCCCCACGTCCACTCCAGGTCGACCAAGTGAGCCGGGTGCCACGCAGTTTACAGCAGCTCTGCCCTGCTCCTGCGGGGTCCACACTGCTGTTATCTGACGTGTGTGCATGTGGGACTCTCAGAACACTTAACTATGCTCTCCCGAAACCTCTATCTAGACCAAGAAGCTGTCATCTGAACAGAGCAAAGTACAGCACATGGTTTAAAATCAGGACAGGTGTACGTCAGGATTATATCCTTTCTCCCTACATATTCAATCTGTGTATTAAGCAACTTATTGGAGAAGCCGGACTCTGTGAAGAAAGCAGCCTTGGGATGAGAGGGAGACTCATCAACAGCCTACATTATGCAGATGGCACAACCCCTCTTGCTGAAAGTGAGGAGGCCCTGAAACAAAAATCAAAGACTATAGCCTTCAATACAGGTTACATCTCCACATCAAGAGGACAAAAATCCTCTCCACTGGGCTGCTAAACAACCTCATGCTGGATGGAGATTAGATTGAAAGAGTCAATGATTTCATCTTATTTGGATCCACAAATCAACTCCCTTGGTGCCAGCAGTCAGGAGATCAGGAGAGGTTGCACTGTGCAAGTCCACTCTCATGGACCTCTCTAAAGTCCTGAGGAGCAATGATGCTAGTTTGAAGACTAAGGTGCTCCTTATTTAGGCCATGGTCTTTTCAATAACTTGCTCTGAGAGCTGAACGATGAATAAGGATGACAGAAGAATTGATGTCTTTGGCTTGTGTTTTGAGTTGGAAGAAGAGTACTGAAATCCTGCAGTGCTGAGAGAACAAGCTGGCATGTCTTGGGAATAGTGCAGCCAGAGGGCTTCTTGGAAGCAAGGATGGTGAGGCTTTGTCTCACACTCTGGGCATGCTGCTAGGAGGGGCTGTTCTTTGGAAAGAGCATCATGTTTGGATAGATGGAGGGTCAGTGAAGGAGGGGAAGACAGCAGCAAGATGGATTCATAGTGACTTCCATCCATAACGGGCTCAGTGTCAGAGGTGATGAGATGGCACAGGACAGGACAGGGTTCAGCTCTGTGGTTCACAGGGTCGCTGTGAGCACCATTCAACTGACAGCACCGAACAATCCCAAAGGCTGATGATTCAGACCCGTTCAGCCACCGGAGCCCTCGTGGCACCATGGGTTGTGTGCTTTGCTGCTAACCTAAAGGTCAGAGGTTCAAACACACCAGCTACTCCTCAAGGTACAGATGAGGCCGTTTGCTCCTTGGAAATCTAAGGAAGGGTTCCCACGAGTCAGGACCACTCCATGGTGGCGGGTTTGAGTTTAGTTTTTAGAACGGACCTGGATATTGGCAGTTAGGACCCACCGGCGGTGACGAGAAAGGCCTGGAGACCTGCTCCTAACGATTACAGCCATTGGGCCTCACACGGCAGCTCCGCTCGGGAGACCTGCTCGTAACCAGGGACCCCACGGGGCAGCTCCGCCTGGGAGACCTGCTCGTAACCAGGGACCCCACGGGGCAGCTCTGCTTAGGAGAACTGCTCATAATCAGGGCACCCCATGGGTTGGTTCGGTTCTGTTCTACTGGGGTATCCATCAGGTAGAGTGGATGGTCCTGGGACATTTTCCTCACTGGCCCCTTCAATGTTCATGGAAGTGAGAGGGTTAGGACAGTGTTGTGTGAAGAGCCCCCACAGGGTGCCCACGGTGGTCCTCTCCCCGCCTGTCTGACCAGATCTGCAGAGATGCCCCACCCCCACCCCAGGGCCGACAGCCATGCCCGCCATCACAGATTTCAGTGTTTCTCAAGTTCAGCTCTGAACAACCTCTTCCCGGACTGTGCTGTAGGTGTGGTAAGATGTGGGAGACTGCACAATGCCTCCCCCACAGTCAGTTCCAGCGGCAAGCCCAGGACTCCTGAGACAAGTTTCCCTGGCCCCAAGCCCGATGACCAGAGAGAAGCCAGCTGCACCAGGACCAGGGCAGGGAGACGCTGTGCCATCCTGGCCGCCTGGCCCTCCCGTCCCACTGGTCACTTCCTCATCCATATCTGCTGTGTCCTGGTGGCCCGAGTTCTGTCCTCAATTTGGAAATCCCTGCAGGCTCACAAGGCTGGAAGCGGAGCCCTAGGAGAAGCAGGAGCCCTGGTAGCTCTTTTCTTTTTTAAGCTGCCGAGCCCAGCAGCGATCAGGCTAAGCACAGCTGTCAGGGAGGGGTCTGTGATAAATCAATAAGAAGCCAGGGTGGGAGCAGGCAGGGAATAAACAGGAACCCCAGGGTGCTGGGGAGGAAGGCCAGTCCCAGGGTCCAATTTAAGGACCTGGGTCAATAAGCTAAAATTCAAGGAGAGTTTGGGGGCACACAGGAAGAGGGAGAGGGGGGCGGAAGGAAGGAGGGAGGAAGAGGAAGTCTCAAGCCATGGAGAGAAAGGACCCTGCAGAACCCCATTCAAATGTATCTGATTACCTCAGTGAGAGCTGCAGCCTGCACAGAGTTTGGAGGGATGATCTCTCTTTACCTAAAGTATTTTCATTAAAAATGCTGCCTTCCTGGGCTCTTCCAGGCCACGGAGCCCATGTCAGCCTTCCCAGGCACTCGGAGCTGCAGGCTCACTTTCTTTTGTTCCAAGACAGAGTACCATTTAATTCTCATCCCTTAAATCAATACCTGGTGTCGTGCCGTCCAAAGTCATTATTTCTACACCAGGAAAAAAAAATGGAGACGGAGGACAGTATAAAGAAGAGAGAGGAGACAAAATCATTGTTTAGGAGGCTGAAGGCAAAAATCTTGCTCAGAACCATCCAACCTTAACAGCATCCAACAGGCTCTGCCCGGCATTTGGCTCTGAGACAAAAGTGCTGAAGGGGAAGAGGAAAGATGCTGAGGAAGGATGTCCCAGGACACAGGCGAGCCTGCCTGCCTGAGGGAAACACCTCCGCAAAGGCCACGCCAGTCAGCTGTCCTTACAGAGTGCAGGGACCCCAGCCCTCACATCCCACCCTTCCTCGCAGCGGCCTCTGATCTCTTCCGCACTCCTCACCCCTCAAGCTGTCCCTCTGCTCTGGTTCCTCACACACCATCCCTCCCTGCATCCCCCCCAGTCCTCCTTGCGTCCTCCCTATGTCCTCCCTGAGTCCTCCCCCCAGTCCTCCCTGCGTCCCCCCATGTCCTCTGAGTCCTCCCCCTAGTCCTCCCTGCGTCCCCTGAGACCTCCCTGTGTCCTCCGAGTCCTCCCCCAGTCCTCCCTG
>NW_006399798.1:2938609-2969721 GCF_000299155.1 Elephantulus edwardii | reverse complement strand
AGTCCTCCCTGCATCCCCTCAGTCCTCCCTGCGTCTCCCAGTCCTCCCTGCGTCCCCCCAGTCCTCCCTGCGTCCCCCCAGTCCTCCCTGCGTCCTCCCTATGTCCTTCCCCCAGTCCTCCCTGCGTCCCCTCTAGTCCTCCCTGCATCCCCTCAGTCCTCCCTGCGTCTCCCAGTCCTCCCTGCGTCCCCAGTCCTCCCTGCGTCCCCCAGTCCTCCCTACGTCCCCGAGTCCTCCCTGCGTTCCCTGAGTCCTCCCTGTGTCCTCCCTGCATCCCCCCTAGTCTTCCCTGCGTCCTCCCTATGTCCTCCCTGAGTCCTCCCCCCCTCTTCACAGCCCCTCCTGTCTCCTCTCCAGCAAGCACGCCTTCTCACCATACCATCCCCCGCCTGCCTGGCCTCTGACTTCAGTGACCAGTGCCCCACACCTGGGCCACCAGTGACCACTTGACTGACAAACCCACTGACCCACTGCCAGTCCTTCCGCGTTCTCTGACAAGCACTTAGCCACTGTGCCACCAGGACTCCTTAAGGAAGAACCTGAACTACAAATTATGCAACTATTTTATTTTTCGATTTGAGTGGAAGTTTCTAGAACGTATTCGTTTCTCAGTCAGTTGTTTCTTTGCAGCTCTTGGGAGCTCCTGGGCCAGCTGACATCTGTGACTTCTGTGGCTGAAGACCTCATTCACAGACCTTTGTAATATTCGAAAGCAAAATACACGTGAAGGGTTAGATGAAACCCGATGTGCCTTGTGAACTTTCTCTCAGATCACAGTGAGAGAGCTCAAACTCCACTGAACATCAAAGGCCGTCACACTCATCTCCAGACAGCCTTCCAGCCTCCACGACCTCATCTGTAAAATGGGAGCTCTGGCAGGCTCTGCCTTGGGGGGCTCGCCCAGCCCCCTCCTCATGGGAGTGCTCACAGGAATTCCCGCCCCGGGGCCCCTCTATGCTCCTCCTCCTCCTCCTCCTCCTCCTCCGGCTCCTGCATGTGACAGTCGCCCCTGCGGCTCTCACAGAAGCGCAACCCTGGGACATCACTGTTTCTGTTCAGTGTTGGGATTTTTTTCAGAAATCCTGCCGTCTTTCGGATTCCCCTCAGCCAGGGCTTATAGGACACAGGAGACCCGCTCCACTCGTGCCTGGGGATCTACCTGGCCTCAGTGACACGTCTCTCCCATCACATTCCCAGACTCCTTGTTCCCATGTAACAGTTCATTCCTTTAAAGTCTCATTTCCCAGATGGAATAACTGAGGTTCTGAAAAACAGACTCTCCCTTGACAGCTGCACACGGAGTGGCAAGGCAGTTCCCAGGGCCTCACGGCCAGGACGCAGACCACGCCCTGGGTGAGACCCAGCCTGTCCTCTCACCTCCTAGAAGAGCCCTTGACTCTATTGACCCTGAGATGTGCAGAGGAGCAGCCTGGTCCAGGATGGTGGGGCAGGGTCAGTGTCTGTGGGCTCCTCCTTCCTCCCTGCCCGGGGCCCGCAGCCCTGGCTCCCTGGAAAGGCTGCACGGTCACCAGGCCCTGGACAGGGATGGACTGTGAGACAGGAGCTTCACATAACGAATGACAGTGGAGAATTCTCGGGGGCTTTGGGGCTTTTATTAATGGCTGAGGCCTTCAGGAGGCAATTAAAAAGGTGCAATAAAACAGTGAATGCTCACAGTTCCACAGTCCGACTCAGACCACGGACACAGCGTCACTGCCGAGCTTCCAAAGATCAGGCTCAGGGTGAGAACTTTTCAAGCGAAAGCTGGGCTTACTTGACAAAAAGCCATTAGAAACACCTGGGACAGAGCCCACACATCCTAACAAGTGCACTTCCAGTATTCCTGGCACCATCATCATCTCAGAAGCTGCCAGGCAGTCCGTGGTCCAGGGTCCTGCACAGCCCAGCTGATGCATCTGAACTGCCTTTGAACCCAACGAGAAGTACATCCACGACTCTGCGTGCACGTGTGTGTGCATGAAAGAGGCCCTCCCCTCGGGTGGAGGAGACCCCTCTGAGCTGTGTGTACTCTCACTCTCTGTGTCTCTGTGTTCTCCCTGTGTGTGTCCCCCTCTGTGTCCCCCTCTGTCTCTTTTGCTTTCTCTCCTTCTGTGTCATGGGTTAAAGTTTGCTTCCCCACTCCTTGGAATATGTGTCAGAATCCTAACCTCTCCACCTGTTGATGTGAGCTAATCTAATCTCCTTCTGCAAGGCAATGTTTTTCATATTAAACTTTAATGAGGCATTCATTAAAAATTAACTATTCAGTCGCCTAATAATCAAGAAAACAAAAACAAATATGAAATTGCATGCAACACAACTTGCGGTTGGTGTTGAGTCAGTTCCAGTGCAGGACAAGCTCAGTGAGCCAGGGGGAACTGTGACCCACGGGGGCCCACGGCTGTGACCTTTTAGAAGCAGGTCGCCTGCCTCAGGAGGCTCCTCTGCGTGGTCTCAAACAGCCAACCTTCTGGTTAGTCATCGTTGTTCTTATATGCCATTGAGCTGACTAGGACTCACAGCAACCCTAATTGCGGAGGGGACCTTGTGGAGCCCCTAATTATTGGGTGACCACGAGAGTCTGTAATGTGATGCGATGTAATCAGAGGACTCAGACCAGTTTAGGACGGATTCTAAACCTCATCACTGCGGAGTCTGATAAAGCACGCACAGATCCAGACACAAGCAGACACAGGCGGGGGACAGGTGCCAAGTCGAGATGCTCTACGAAGAAAAAATTAACAGGGCTGAGCCCTGATTTGGACTCTTAGCCTCCTAAAGTGAGAGGAAATAAAGTTCTGTTCCTCAAAGTCACCCAGTTAACACACACCCCCTCACGTTCTTACTCATCACCTAACAAAACCTGACAAACAAAGGCATGTTTCGGATGATCTCCACATCCCCTCAAAGACCTCCTGGCTGGTCTCTCTAAAATCTCCACATCCCCCCAAAGCCTTTGGGGCTGGCCTCTCCTCACAGTTTTAAATGGAAATGAAAGAACAGAGTCATGCTTTTCTTCAAGGTCACCCCAGCTATCACCTACCATGACCTCACTTAGCGTGGCGGGCTGGGTGCTGTCCGTCACCAGGGGCTGGTTCTCGGAAAGGCAGAGCACCCTGTGACAATCTGGTGCTCTAGCCGGTGAAATTCTCCCCTTCAATGGGATTTCAGGGAGACTGTGATGAGACGGCATCCCTGCAAAACCGATTTCCCAGGATTTTGTTTGGTTCCATCAAAGCTCACCTGCCTAAACCCCACCACCCTCGCTAAGATCAGCCAGAGAACCTGCTTTATGGAAACACTCCTCTCTGTGTGCGCTGGTTTTGAGCAGGTGTGCTCACTTACTGGGCGGTATGTGCACGTGGGAGACCCAGGTTCAAGGGCAGTCAGTGGGCTTCACACAAAGCCACCATCCCATCTCCAAAGGAGGCCTGGCTGTGCTGGCCCGACAGGTGAGCAGGTCTCACTGGTGCTTCCAGGCTCCGATGGACTAGGAGAAACATGTGATGATCTCATTCAGACGGTCAGCCACTGAGGACACACAACAGATCAAGCCCTCGCCGGGCATGGGGAGGGGGCAGGGCTGGGAAGCGTGTAGCTCTGCTGTGGTCACCAGAGTCCCACTGACGCCACAGGACCAACAACGACGCTTACTGTGAGGCTGAAACACGCACCGGAGTAGAATCTATGGCTACACTATTCACCCAGCCCTTTTGGAATCAAGTCCATCCCCATGTGATTAAATGCCATCAAGAGAAAAGAAAGGAGAACTTGAGCCACGAGGTTTTCAGCAAGAATGCTGTTTTTCCTGTCAGTGCTGGGAGAACGCAGACTTCCTATCCCGTTCCCAAGCTCCGTCGCTGCCTAGGTTGCCAGGTCTCTGCCTGAGTGACCTCGACGACACTGGCATGGGGATCTCTGGCTGGAAGGAAGGGGCTGGAGGTGCTAGAAAAATCCAGGTAGCAGTCAAACAGGGTGAAGCTGAATTACTGGACACAGAAAACACGCCTGTTTAGCAAGCCCCACTACTGATTCTTATCCACACTGAAGGCAGATCCACTGCCATGGAGTGGATGCCAATCCGTGCCCGTCCTGTGGGACAGAGCAGAACCGCCCTGCGTGGGAGCCAAGCAGCTGGAGGACTGGAACCACTGACCTCCTGGTGCACATCTGAGTGCTTAGCTGCTGCACCACCAGGGTCCCTTGCTCTTCAGAAAACCATGGATCTAGGGTTTGGTTCTCAAAGCGTGGTCCGGGCCCAACGGCACCAGTATCTCCTGCAACACAAGGTCTCACTATGGGGTCTCCAAGGCCCGTGTGCATGAGCTTCACCTGGGGGCTTGCTAAACAGACCCCCACCCCCGGTTTCCGATTTGATGGCTGTGGGGTGAACTCGGAACTTGCATTTCTAATAGGTTTCCAGGCGTCTCTGATACCGCTGGTCCGGACACCAACTGCAGAATTGTCCAGGAGGGCAGGCTAGTGTTAACATGAAGCTGTGTGGCCTTGGACAAGACACTCAGTCTCTCCCTCTCTGTGATTCACAAGATCATCATGTATGAAATAAGAAGGGTGGGTGGACAAGGACCCACATCATCTATGACGGTAACTGGTGAAATGCAGGACATAGAGGTCTCTGGACA
This sequence comes from Elephantulus edwardii, assembly GCF_000299155.1. Lineage (NCBI taxonomy): Eukaryota > Metazoa > Chordata > Mammalia > Macroscelidea > Macroscelididae > Elephantulus > Elephantulus edwardii. Next base: position 2,965,078 of record NW_006399798.1, on the reverse strand, counting down.
AGGACCCACACTGTCTATGACGGTAACTGGTGAAATGTGCACGTAGAGGTCTCTGGACAAGGACCCACATCATCTATGACGGTAACTGGTGAAATGCAGCATGTACAGGTCTCTGGTAGCTGCAGTGACTGAAGGCCACAAGCAAAGAGCTTATAACGACAGATGTTTCTCCTCCCATAGTTCAGGAGGCCGGTGTCCAACGTCCAGGTGTCCTTCTCGGGGTGGGGGCACCTGCAGGAGAGTGTTCACACTTCAGGTCTTCCAGTGAAGCTCACAGGTTCCAGGTGACCATGGAACACTACTCAAGTGACACAAAACAAAGGAGGACAGAGAGCTAGAGGCGTACTAAGTGTTGTTGTTGTAGGAGCCGTCAAGTCAACTACAGCTCAGAGTGACCCTGTGAACAGAGGGGAACGCCCTGCGCCGTCCTTGTCATCTCCGACACACGGAGCCACTGTTGGGGTCACTGCGTCAACCCATCCCTTTGAGGATCCTCTTCTCTTCTGCTGACCGTCCACCTTCCAAGCACAGTGTCCCTTTCTAAGGAAGGGCTTCTCCTAGCAAAGCTGAACACTAGCCATTGGGACAAAGAGCTAGAGATGATGTTGCTGTTGGTGCTGGCTAGCGGTGGGCCAGCTCCCGCTCGTGGCGACCCCACGGATAGTGGACTGGAAGCTGCCTGGTCCTGCATGGTCCTCACGGCCTTTCGCACGTTCCCGCTCTCTTTCCAGTGCCCTCAGGACACAGGAGGGACAGGCTGGGAGCTGAACAGCAAGCCTCCTATTTCTTTCTTTCCGAGTGGGGCAGGTCTCAAGGGGCTGTGTGTTGTTCCCCTCTGGATGGAGGCTTTTAGGGTCGGTTTAAAGATGGAGTTTCTTCTCCCTTACTCTTCCTAGCTGGATGGACAGCCTGTGACTTCACACGACACCCAGCACATCTGAAAAGTGACACAACGGGGTGACTGAAGGGAACCCATGTGTTTGATAGGGACACGATTACTGAACTCTTTGGGGCTCAGGTCTGCACGCAGACACCCAGATGCAGAGCACTCACAGAGTATGGTGACAGCCTGACTTCACTTGATGAATGGGGAAAAAATTACAAGGAAGAGTTGCAAACATCTGTAAGGAACATCTGGATCCCACTGCCAAGCAAGACACAAATCCCCAGAGTCAGCACATCAGAGGGGCGGGAAGGGGGATTCATAAACAAGTGCAGTGTTGAGACACAGAGAAAGTGACCCCAAACACTGACGCTTCCTGTTTGGAACCCTCGCAGGGCGGGGAAAGCATGCGCCCAGCTCTGGTCTGCACAGAACCACACACCCTAACCACACCTAACCACCCTGACCACACACACCACCTCCACCAAGCTCTGGCCAGAACTGCAGTCGTGACACTTTGGGGATGTCAGTCATTTGAAGAAAGGATCAAACGAACCTTGGATGTGATCATATGTGTGTCTGTGTACATCTCACACACGGAATGCAGGCATGCAAGGAATGTCATGATCACGTCACACATGTGCACGTGGGTGTGTGTGCACTGGGATGCAATCACAGGTGTATGTATGGTTACAGGTACACACATGCGCATGAAGTGTGACTAGAGTTACAGGTACACACGTGCGCATGAGAAGTGACTGCAGCCACAGAACACCACAGGCACAAACACACATATATAAACGTGCAAGCAGCCACTCCCACACACACACATATATATGTGCAGGGGCATGTGTGTAAGTGCTGTGCTAGTGTGTATGGGTGTAGGAGGAGGTGGTGTGAGTGTGGACTGTCCAAGGTCAAGCTCACGTCTTTGCAGCTTCCTTTACTGCCCTCCTACTCCCCTCCCCACCTCTTCCCATCTTTAAGAAAATCTGTCACCACATTCTGTCCTCCTCATTAAGTGGTGGGAGGCCACCAGGAGTCCAGGACTTAAGGTCATCTTGGGTGGAGGTGGTTGATGGTCATCTCTGGACAGCAGTGAGAGCACCCAGGGCAGATCACTTCCTTGACCCTGGCTGAGCCCTACGCGGGGGTGCACAGCAGTTCCACCAGGAGGCATGGGGGAGGCCCGCCTGCCCTCATCAACCACGCTGCCCTGAAGACACTCCAGTTCCACCCCAGCCAAGGCTGCTGGAAAAGTGCTCTGCAGCGGTAACTCCTGATGCATAGAAACATCTCCATCAGCAGGTGCAGGTGACATCCTGACAGGAAGAGATGAGAGAAAGGAAATTCAATTGGAAGGTTTCTCCCTCGGCCCGGGGCTTGGCGGAGAGGGTGTCCTCAGTGGCCAGCCCCTCGCCTGGCCTCCCCTGAGCTGCCGGGCAGTGGGTCAGCTTACCCAGCCTGTCCTCTAGCCTCGCCGTGTGGGCCGTGCCCAGGGTGCCTGCGTGATCACTCCTCATCCCGTGTAATATTCATCACTCTGCTTTATTCACGGGGTCCTGGCTGGCAAGTTATTTTTCAGGCTGGTGAATAAAACATTAGGCTTGTCACGCCAAGTGTGGCTTTCCTGATGTCAGTCTGACGAACTGCCTTTTCTTTCTCCCAACGACTGCACTTTTAGAGAAATGTATTTGTATTTTGTTGGGTGTTTGTTGTTTTTTTCCCTCTGCTCTTGGCTGGTGGAGGCTGGTCCAAGCCGGAGTCTTTTCTCTCCTGATTAAGTGCTGGGACTTGCACTTGCTGACAAAGGTGGTATGTTTAGCAGGAAGGGGGAGACCTCACAGCTCGCACCACCCACAGCTTTCAGGCCATTTCCCACTCCCAGTGACTTTCTGTTGGACCTCCGAGGCTGTGTATCTTTGCAGGAGGAGACTGTCCGTCTTCCTCCTTCCAAGAGGCTGGTGGATTCGAACAACTGAGCTTTCAGATAACAGCCCGACACATTACACACACACCGCACTACCACAGCCTGCACTAGAAGGAGAAAACCTGTCTCTTAGATGTGAATTCCACTGCCCCCCACTCTCAGGAGGCCCATCCCCTGCTAATGAGTAGGTCAAAGGGCCCAGCTTGACCTTGAGAAGCAGGACCTGGAGCTGGCTTCCTGGGTGGAGGTGCTGTGGAGCAGGGAGGGGGTCTGAAAACAAGCCCAATGAATTAAAACAAAGCCAAGGCATCAGTTTCAACGTGGCTTCCTGGGGCAAACTCTGGAGTGGCCAGAACCACAGCACCAGGAGGGGGACCTAGGCGACAGGATTCATTCTCTGTCAGACCCTGTCACATTTCTGCAGTCATTCTGGGTGCATTTACAATGGGCTACGTCACAGGACTCTGAAGCTTTAACAAACTACAAGAGAAGAACCTGCACCCCTGTGCTGCACACTGAGGCCTGAGCTCCTAACCCCCTCCCCTCTCCTCCCCTCCTTCCCCCTGCCCCTCTCCCTGGTCCTCACCTCCTTCTCTCCTCCTCTCTCCTTTCTTCCTTTGCCCTCTTTCCTCCTTCCTGTCAGGCCCAGATCAAGGTCAAAGGAGGAGAATGAAGGATTCAAAGAATATCAGCATGTCAACAAAGGGAGTGAACTGGCCTTGCCCACCTGCCTAAACCACAATGGAATGACCCCCCTCTTCCAACCCTAAAGACCCTTACTATAAAAACCTGCCCAACCCACCTGAGGGGTGTGGTATTTCTCTGGTCTCTCTCTCTCTCTGCAGACCAAGGAGCCCCCTTCATAAAGCCTCTTTAGCGCTCTCTTTCTCTGGTCCCTTCCTTGAGTCCTTGGCCTTACATCCAGTGTGAAGACCTAACATTTCCCTTCGCTTCCTCCACTCTCTTCTGTGTTCTTCTATCCTCCCTCCCTCTTTCATGGCTCCTTCTCCGCCCTCCCTTCTCCTGGTCTTCCTTCTCTCCCATTCTTCCATCATTCATTCTTTCTTTCCTTCTTCCAACCTTCGCTCCCTCTCCCTTTTCTCTCTTCCCTCTCCCTCCGTCTGTTTCTCCTCTCCCCTTAGAAATCAAAGAAGACCTTTGAAGGCCTCTGTCTGCAGAAGCTCAGCCACCTGCTCTTGGTTTACTGTAACGCAGGCTTTGGCAAAAAGGCCAAGTGTGTGCACACAACCATCTCTCAACTAAGTGAGATCAGGACTGCAGTCATCCTTAGGAAGGGTGACCACAAAGTCCAGTGGCTCTGGAGAAAGGGAATGTAACTACATTTCTTGGGCTAAATGACAACAGGGCCCAGGACCTCTGCTTCCTTCCTTGGCTCCCCAGGGGGCCTGAGGCCACCTGGACTTGCTGTGTTTGGGGTCCTGCGACCAAGGCTGCCATCTGTGAGGTGGACACACTCAGCCAGGCAGAGAAGGGAAGAATGACCCCATTCAGCTTCCTCACCACCCACTGGGCTGGTACCATCAGCCCATCTTACAGATGGGAGTGATGAGGCTTGGAAGCGGCAATGCCACACAGGAGGGCGAGGGAATGATGTGGATTCAGCTCCTGCACGCTGAGCTGCTCCACAGGTTTCCCTCCAAGTGCTCCTGACCAGGGAGGGACCCTGGAGCTGGGCCCCCTGCTCCTCCCCAGCAGATTCTCTCCTGGTGCACTTGGCCACTAACCAGACCCTGAGGCTCACCAGAGGCCCTGTGGGCTGCTTCCAGGAGGTTACAGCCTCGGAACCCCGTGGGGAACGGGTCTGTTCTGCACACCCAGGCTCACCACAAGTCAGTCTGGTGATGGCTGGCTCTCTGGTTTGGGATCATCCCTAGAGTTGGCCACATTCGGATGGGGATGGAAGAGGCTGCAAAGAAGCCACTGATGCATTTGCTTCTGCATAACAGAGAAACCTGCAAGTCAAATCTTCAAGCAGCTTGAAAAGACTGTCTTGGGTAGCTGCAGGGACCCCGTAGGAGGTGCGGGCACATGGGGTGGAGGATTGGAAAACCAGGCTGCTCCTACACAGCTGGTGACAGACATGCCCGGGGCCTCTTCCTCCAGACTTCCCAGATCAGGGCCTAATAGAAATGCAGATGCGGTTCCCAAAATATCCCTTGAGTCATAGGAACCTTGAGCTGAGGCTTTGAGCCTAGTAAACAAGTAACTCCGGAGGGTTGAAGGAGGCCTCCTTAGATGAACCCACCATCCCAGCACTCCTACTTGCAGTTCCAGGAACCCCCATCTCCAAACAACAGCTGAATGGAGGAGAGCTGAGCGGTCCCCCAGCTCCCACCACCCGCTGGACCTGCTGTCTAGTCTCTGTTTCTCTCCCGGGCTGCTTTTCTCATCTTTCTTCCTTTTCAATCTACTCCAATCAAGAGGCTTCTCTCCTCACTTTTCAAGGTCACCCTGACCTCCCGATGGAAATGCAGGACTCACTCACCTGTCCTTTAATAGCTTTTCCTCATTTTGTTCCACCTTCTTTCTGGGAACAACTTCTTCCTCTGGCTTTTGCATGACAACGTTTTTTATTTCTCTGCCTCTTCGATGCATTCTTCTTTGTGTTCGCTTTTTGTTGGGTGCTGCTGGATTGATCCCAACTAGAGTAACCCCAGGAGACAGAGCTGAACTGCCCACAGGGTCCCCCTGGCTGTAATCTTTGTGGAAGCAGATGAGGTCTCCGTCCTTCTGGGTTTAAACCACCATCCTCTGACTAAGCAGCTGCGTTCACCAAGGTTCCTAAGTCTAAAAGCTCAAGTCCTCAGAGAGCAACGCTGAGCCTTCTCCCCAACAACAGGATTTTCCTACATGAGCTCTCTCTCCCCGCGGTGTCGAGGGATTGATCCGTTTCACTGAAGATGTCAAATTTACACGTGTGGAATTGTTTATAGCATTCCCTTACGATCCACGTAATTACCGCAGGGTCGATGGCGATGGGCCCAGCTCATTTCTGATACTGGTAATTGTGTCTCTGCTCTTTTTATCTGTATCTGCCATGCTAGATGTTTATCGGTTGCATCGATCTTCTCCAAGAGCGCGCTTTTTTGTTTCATTGACTTTGTAGATTTTTTTTTCCTGTTTCAATTTCATTGATTTATGCTCCAATGCTTATTACTTCCTTTCTTCACTGGCGTTGGGCTCATGTTACTCGTAGTTCCCTAACTTCTTGAGACAGAGGCTTAGATTATGGATTTGACATTTTCTCTTTTCTAATGTATGCATTTAATGCTATAAATTTCCCTCTCCGTGCTGCTTTCGCTGCATCTCACAGATTTTAATATGCTGTTGTGAAAGGAGCTGTGGTAACATGAGGAAGGCTGAGTCTGACTTCTACCCACTTCATAAAGGGGGACCGTCCCCATCAGTAATGTCCATAGCACCATGCAAATAGCCACACAGTCAGACATGACATCCCTTATGCTGCTGCATCTATTTTTAACAATAATTGAGTCCAGTGTTCATTATAAGACTCACAGACTTTACTCACAGTTGTGCCATTTATTGGGGTAATAGATTAGAAAATAAAAGTGGCAAAGACTATCTCACAGGTCCAGGTTTAATCCATCAGTCCTAAACCACATTCACACGGCACAATTCCCTAGTTAGCGTTAGTCCAGATGGTTCAGTTCAGCAGCACAAATGCAAGACGCCCCTTCTTCTCAAAGCAGTTATAAGTCAGCTTTTCCTACAACCATCCAGCAAGGAAAACCTTTATCTGTAGCCTTTATCACTAGGGTTCCTCTGGTTGCCCTTGCCACAGTCTCTTCACACTCTCTCCACCACCAGCATCTCTCACCGTGTGGAATGTGCTCGCTCATATTGGTCACACAGCTGTTGATGATTTGCAAGACCATGTGCCCACAGTTAAGGTAACTGGAGCCCATGCTTCCCAACAGGAACTAAAACGATGGCTAGAAAAGCCCATTTCCAAGGATTCTGATACCCCAGCTCTGTGATAATTGTTATTATTTTAAACTTTTTCCTTTGAGATTTGATTCTTGATTCGTGCATTTAGAAGTGTGTGGTTTCATTTCCAAATGTTGTCCTGTTATCTTTCTGCTTTTGACTTCTAGTTTGATTCGATTAACAGCAACAATCAGGTTTTTTAGGATTTTTCAGGATACACTATATTGCCCATCGTGGTGGAAGTTTCCACTGGAAATGAAGACGTATTCTGGAAATGTCTATTAGATTCTACTGATTGACGCTATTCCTCGGTTCTATATTGTTGCTGATTTTCTGCTAGTCATTTTATTAACTTCTGAGAGAGATATTGAAGTCCCTGACACTAATTGCAGGTTTGTCTACTTCCCCTTTCAATGGTTTGTTATGCATTTTGAAGCTCTGTTGTTTGCTGCATACACACTTGGGATTATTCTGTCTTATGATGTTGATCCTTTTCATAATGTAATATTCCTTATTGTCCCTGTCATTTCACTTTATTCTGAAGTCTACCTTATCTACAATTACTATAGCTACTCATTTTTAAATGTTTACATCCTCCTCTCCTTTTATTTTCAATCTATCTATATAATTATATTGGAAGCAGGAGTGGCACCCACTTCATCAACAACATGCCTCTGGAAACCCTATGACCTTTGAGAAACGACGATAGTTGTAGAAAGGCTTCAGGTCTTTTGTTCACAGAGTCACTGTGAATTATGCTCAACTCGACGGCAATCAACAACAACATGTAATTATAGTTGAGTGAGTTTCTTATACACTCCATATAATTGAGTCATGTACTTTTTTATCTTCTTTAAAAGTCCACTCTGTCAATCTGTCTTTTAAAAATTCCAATCGTTTTAAAATCAGTAAATAAGTAAAAGACACAAAATAAGATGAGTGACAAGACAGACAAGATATCAGACAAAACCAAAAGGTGGTATGTTCTTGGAATCAATCTTCCAGGATTTTCTTTTTCTTTCTTCCTCTTATGCAGCTAGGCTTCGTGCACATTGTTGCACGATGCTGCCGTTCAGCTGTTTCAATTTGGTGTAATAGCTCACTGTATAAAAACACCAGGGTAATCACTCACTCTCCTGTTGATGGCCATCTGGGCTGTGTCCAGGTTTGGTTCCTAAGAACATTCCTGTACATGTCTCCTGCTGGCAGACATCTGCAAGTGTTTTCCAGAGAGGATATCTTGGGGAAGGCTCCCTGGATCCTGGAGGTATGAATGTTCATGTTTATGAGATAATCTCAAACGGTCTCCACAAGGTTGAACCACTTTATGCTATCTGGCAGAAAAATAAGAGAAGCCAATGGTATCGTCTTCCTCTCCTCTGATTCTTGAGTTTGTCAGGTTTTCTTGGGGTTTTTTTGCCAAACAATCAGAGGTCAGGCACATGGCACTCACCCCAGTGTGTCTGCCTTTTTCACCTCACTTTCCAAGTGGAACAGCACTTCCAAGCTTATGGGTCACACTGTTTTCTTTGGTATGAAACTCTGATCTGTTTTCTGTCCATCCCTTCTTTTAGGATAGTTCTACTTTTCGTCTTAACTGCAAGGGCTTCTCTAATAGTCTTGATACGAATCTTTTGCAAAGTGTCTGTATTGTTGATGTTCTTTCTGGGGCGTTCAGAATTTTTGTTTTGGTTTTTCTTTTTTACTTTCTTTGTTATTCTTCAATTTCATTATCAATGTCTGACATTGATAAATTTTCTTAATCTGAAGTCTTCCATATTTGTTTTTCTTAATCCCAATTCCAGAAATTTTTATCCAGGCATTTCTTCAAATATTTCTCTTGTATATTTTCTTCTCTCTCTTTTTGAGACTTCCGTTGTCCAGCTTTGACATTTTACCTTATTTCCTCCTGACCTTAGAGCTTTTCTTTTATACCTCCTTTGCCTTTGTGGGTTTTTTTCCCTTTATTTGAGGCAGAACTCCAGCTGGTCCTCCAATCCCTAGCTCCTTCCTCAGCTGTGTGCATTCTGGTGCCCTCCTTCCTTCTACACTATATTCTTGAATTCAATGATTACCTCTTTAACACCTCTCATCTCCACCTGCCTCATTCATATGTTTTCTGGTGCATGTTTCACGTCATGAATGACCTCTTTATTTCTTTTTAATCTCATTTTAGTATGCTCATTAAACTGACTGAAACATTGATTTCTCTGTTCTAATATTTCTGACGGAAGTGCAGTCTGTTGAGCTGTGCTTCTCAAATGTCTGGGAGTTGAATTCCTTTCACGCCCATCTGCTCTCCGATATGCTGATGGCAGAGCACATGGAGGAAGACAAGGTCCGACTCGCACCAGGGACTTCAGGACACAGATTAGGCGGATAAGTCACAGAAGAGGGCCCAGCACCAGGGAGAGAATCACATTCCACTCCCACAAATCTTTCTTATGTCAGAGTTGACTCCTGCCCCCTCCTCAAGAGAGAAGCATCCTTGGGCGGAGTCCCCTCAGACATCAGTGGTACAACCTGCAATCCTTGAATTCCGGAGGAAGGGAGGAGGGATGCGATTGCCAAGGTTTGGTCACCCATCCAGCTTTCTTGGCTCCCCACATGCACAGGTGTTGGTGCTGCTCTGACATGTAGACACTTGTCTGGAGCGCTGATGGGCACAGGTTTGGGATAAGCACTGTCTGCCTCAAGCATTGGTGGTAAGAGCTAAGTGGGCTTCCAATGGCCCATCCATACTTCATTCTCCCGCAGCTCTACTTGGCTGTCCCACCCTTTCCAGGTCAATACCACTGCCCAGACCTCCTGTTTGAAAGCTCTCGTCATCCATCCCCATCTCAGTGGGTTCTCTGCCTAGGTCCTCTGGGGGTGATTTCAGGGTCAGTAGTTCTGCTAGTAGGTTCCGTGCTCAGGCAAAGCAGAGACCTGAGGAGATGCATGGGTCTGCTAGTAGTTTCTTGGTTAAGCTCCTGGATGCTAAACAAAAAGCTGGAGGTTTGAAACCCACCCACCAGCTCGTGTGACCACGGCCTATTTGTTGCCTCAAAGATCCAGCGCAGAAGACTCGACAGGCTGTTCTACTCTGTCACATGGGGTCACCACCAGTTACAATCACCTCAATAGCACCCAGCAACTGCTATCTTGCTAGTTAAGCATGAAGTGCTTCAATGAATCCAAAGCAGAACTTGAGCCACTTTACTCCACAGAAACTTACATTCCCGCTTTGTGTCCATCCTCGGCGAATAGCCCCCGAGGTCAGCTGGTCCTTCTTGGACTCCCTTCTTCTACCCTCGTCTCTTCCAATGCTTCACTGGCCTCTCTGCTAGCTCTCCTGGAACTGGCTGAAGCCTGTCCCAGCTGGGCTTCTGTACTCGCTCCTCTCTGGGAAATTCATCCAACTGGCCTGAGGAATTGTTTCAGTCCAACTAGCTGAGTTCTCTGCTGCCTCCACATGCCATTACCGGTTTCCTCCCAGCCCCACACCATTTTACCCACTTCTACCCACACAGAGAAGAGATTTGGGTTTGGCTGCTGCGAGCCAGGAAGAAGCTGTAGTTTTTTTGTTCTTTGTTGGGCTTTTTCTCTGTCCCCAGCAGTGAGCACAATGGTGACATATAGCAAGTGCTCAACCCATGATAACTCAAGCCTTTGAATCAGCTCATATGCAAGTGAACTGGACAAGAAAAACTGAATACAGACAGATTAGCTCATTTGAGTTGTGTGATGTTGGCAAAAAATATTGAATATACAAATAACATTGAATATACAGTGGACAGTCATAAAAATAAAGGGGGATAAGTCTTATAAGACAATATTTTTCTTAAGTGATATAACCAGAATGTTCCTTAGAAGCAAAGATGGCCATGACCTTGGACTTGTCACCAGGAAAGGACAGCTAGAGAAGGATATCACGTGTGGGACAGCAGAAGGTCAGTGAACCGGGGTGAAACTCTCCATGAGATGGACTCACACGTACCAATGATCATGAAAACCGTGAGGGACCGAAACCCACCGGATGGCAATGATACCACAGCCTCACGTAAACCAGTCAGTGAGTGGGAGAAGCCGTCGCTGTCAGTTCTCCACCAGGCTCACAACACGTGCAGAGGAGGCAGCTGGAGGTGCACTCAGAGCCTCGACTACTGGCCCCTCCTTTCGTACGGGACCTGCTCCAGGCCCTTGCTGGTCACCTGTCTCCTCCTGGTGGACCAAGCCCTGGCCCAGGCCTCAGTCCTCTCTAACAGAGGGATCTACACACCGCAGGTACTCAGACCTTCAGAGCTGGAAGGGCCAGTGGTGGAGGCACACACAGAAGGCTGGGGGAAGGGGCAGACAGAGGTCGTGTTCCTCTCCTGTTACAGTCCTCCAGCAGGAAGAACCTTGCTGGCTCCGCTTCCCAGGCAGCCCCATCCACACAGGAAACCCCAGCCCCCTGCTGCCACCTCATCTCCTTGTGTGGTCTCTCTCCTCACCTGTGGAGTAACCCCCATATCCTGTCTTGACTTGAAACTCCTTGCTATGCCCTTCTTCTGCATATGGACCCTGACCATGACCCTGGGCAAATGATGCTCCGATCCAAACCCTCCTTCAGTTCGCTAGGCAGATACTCGTTCTGAAGACCCATGTCCCTGAGAGGCCCTCGTTCTGGGCAGACTGGAATGTTTGGTCTCCTGATTGACGAGTTAATCACTCAACTGATTAACTGATTTGCAACCCTCACTACTATTTATCAGACTATCCCATCATCCCCAACAGAAACTCTGTACCCACGAGGCTGCCATATTTCTTTATGCCCTAGGATATCCCAGACGGCATTCTGGCCCCAAGGACACAGTACGCAGGATGTAACCCCTGCTCTCCCCATGTCCCCTGAATACAAGAGTGACCAATGACTCTACCCTCCACTCTGGACATTTATAAAGTTTGCACAAAGACACTCCTCTTTACGATTTCTTGAGATACCCAGGGGAGCTGTAGTAGGGAAGTGGTTTAAGTGTTGGGCTTCTATCTGAAAGGCAGGGAGTTCAAACCCACCAGGCACTTTGTAGGATGGAGACAGCCCACCCTCCTCAAGATTTGCAGCCTGGAAATCTCGACGGGGCAGTTCTGTTCCGTCCTGTGGATTGCTAGGGGTTGGAATCCAAGCAAAGTCAATGAAGTTGGTAGTTTGTTTGTTTGTTTTTTTGAGAAGACTCTGATTCTACACACTCTCCCAGGAGTAAGCAATGTTGACAGACCCACAGGTTGGGAGGAAATTGGGGGTTGAGGCCACTCTGAGAGTCCCCAGCCCAGGGGGTCCCTTGCCAGCAGGATGCGAGGTCTCTCACTCCTGAACCGGAATGCTTATATCTATTTTAACGCTATCAGGATGTTTTGTAACATCGGGTTGATTCTGACTCTAACCCACATGAGTCAGGGCTTCCCCACTGAGTGTCCCCAACAGTGACCTGTCCAGGAACAGGCCGTCAGGCCTCCTCTCCCACGGAGCTGCTGGGTGACTTCGAACCACTGACCTTTCTGTTAGCAATGGAGCTCCTAACCACTGTACCACCTGGACCCCTCTGATGTCATCATCATTTGAGCTGTGATCAGACAGACGAAGATGACAAAGTTAACCAAAGGTAAGAATGTGCTGAGAGCAGGAGAAAGACATCAGGCCTCACTTCTGGGTCAGATTCCAGGCTGACCCACGTCCACGCCAGGGATGAGGCCCCCATGAAGAGGACAGCAAATAGGACAGTTGATCCAGTAGACAGCACCCCTGCCCTCCAAGACGGCCTCTGCAGAGGCGACGTCACCCCCATCCCATCCTCCCCCAGTGGATTAATTTCCACATTTCATTATTAATCATTATTCTAATTATTTTCAGTTCCATAAGACTGAAGGTAGTTTAACACACTCTGCATTTTGCAAGGTTTCCTTGATCCTTTGGAAGTAAAACGAAAGGATATAATTAGCCCATTTAATAGAGAATTACACTCGGTTCATTGTCACCAAATGGCTTGTTCTACCCACCCACATGGCAGCGTTATCAGTGGACGTTATTGCTAACAGAGCATCCCTTTGATCAGGATGCCCCTGGGCCAGATCCTTACCTGATACACCAAAATGGCATCACCTTGTATTGTGGTTTTCTGTTCTATCTGACATATTTCCAGGTGGTTTAAAACACAACAGTGGGGTAAACATTTAATGGAAACTCACCAGGTTTTTAAGGTGGCAACAGGCAGAAGTCATGACTAGTTAACCCAGGGGACATGGAAGGAGGAGCCACTGAGCCCAGGATCCCTGGCTCCATTTGACTCCTCCCCAAACTAGCACCAGACATCAGAAGCACAGCATTGGATAAAAACGCAAACCCAAACCAGAGTGGCCTTGACCCCATGTGGCTGAGTTCTGTAAGTGGTTCAAGGCTCTGAGCTGTCTGAGGAGACAGCCAGGCCTCTCTGCCACTTCACCTCTGGGAGGCACTGAACACTCAGCCCTGTGTGTAGCCAGGAACTCTGGGTGAGCACCTGCCTTTCTGCAGAATTCCCTGAACGCCGGGGAGACTCCAGTCACACAGCGGGGAGAGTGCTGCCTGCAGATACCTACGCACAACCCTGCGACACCATGGGACAAGTGCTTCCTCTCTGCCTGGGACACCCTCCTTCTGCTAGGTTGGAATCATGGGTCCAAGGGACTGTGGCAGCCACCCTCACCGAATCCCACTCCAACCTGAGACATCACCTGCCCTGGGGACCCGTGACTCCGTGCCAAATGTATCCAGATCCACCAAGGAACTGTATTTATATTTATTTAAATTACAGCTTTTGTAAGTGAAAGGAAAATTCCAGCAGCGCTTGGCGTCTGACAGAGAGGACATAATTATGTAATCTGTGACTCTGGTGATTTCCCCGAGCCTGGCCGGCTGGCTCCTTCCCAACTCCAAACATTCCGGAGGATTATGAACTCCTCCTCCCGCTGTGAGGCACACGGGGAGCTGAGGCTGTGGCTTGGGACACCCACCCTGAGTGCCACCTTGACGCCAGCATTCTCACCTCCTGTCTGCGGACTTGGGCATGTGCCCTGCCTGCTGCTGCTGCTTCCGAATGCAGAGCTGGGAGCAGGGAACGCGGGCAGACCCTCGGCTGCAAGGACTTCTGAGCTGAACCCAGACCCCAGGATCCCCAAAATGCACCTCACCAGGAGGGTGCTTGTCTTGCATTGCTCAGGCCAAGAGGCTCGCTTTCTAAGGCTTCATGAGAAGGTGTGGAATGTGAGCAGACCCAGGGGAAGACTCTGCAGGGAGGGGGCGGGAGAGCAGGTCTCACCCCTCGGTCAGGGAGTGCGACACAGCCCCTAGGGCCCCCGCTGGCTCGTGGGCCCTTCTTCCGAGGCTCCTCTGGGTGAACTTGAACCTCTAACCGTTCTGGTGGGCAGCTGCCCTGCACATTAACTGTCACCAACAGTCTGCACTTGGCTCAATTACAGCTCATGACAACTGACCTTGTGGAACAGAATTGGCCATACATTTCCCAAGGCTGTGAATCTTCACGGGAACAAACCGCTTCATCTCCCCCCCAAGGACGTCACTGGGGGGGTTCAAACGGCCTTCAGTTAGCAGCACACAGCCCACCAGCAGCACACTGTGCCACCAGGGCACCATTGCAGAACCCCCAAAATCACATCTTAATAATGCTCTCACCTGTCTGAGGACAAGGGGATGGGCCACCTGGCTGAGGGTCAGTACCTGCCACTAGTGTTGTCAGATTTAGCACATACAACCACAAGGGGTCTGATTAATTGTGAAGTTCAAGTTAACAACGAATGCATTTCAAGTACAAGCGTGCCCCAGGCTCTGAAATCCCAACCTGAGTATCTTGAATTTTGTCTGGCAGCATACCTGACTTCCCAAACTTTCCAAAGAGTCATGAGTCACTTAAAGTCGATGGCACACGTCTCCTTTTGCACACCCATGTTTACTGTGGCTTTGTTCGCAATAGCAAAGAGCTGGAAACAACCCAAGTGCCCATCAACAAACAAATGAATAGAAAAGCTCTGGTATATTCACACAGTGGAATACTACGCAACATTGAAAAATCAAGGAACTCATGAAATATTATGCAAAGTGGATGACCTTAGAGGACATTATGCTGAGTGAAATATCTCAGTCACAAAAAGACAAATACTGCATAGTGCCACTGTTGTAAAACAGAACTGACAACCAGGTGGAGGGGAGACAGAGGAGGAGGGGAGGAATGATGTACACTGCATTGAAACAGATGAAGGAGAGAACTGCTTAAAAGGGATACATGATTGGGTATCACTGTCGTGACAGGAGTCCAGAATGAAGGCTGCACAGTGGAGTGGACTTGGGTGGGGGGGATTGCTAACAATGAAAGTTTTTATTTTTCAAGAAGACTGAATTTGGGGGGCAGGGAGAAAAGTGCAACAGTGAATGAATGAAAATCCTAAGTCTGTACACTTTCATTAAAATTAATTTTAAAAAAAAGCGTTGATGGCACAATCTGTGAAATGGGACTCCATGTGATTCAGATGTTGTTCGGACACGCCTACATCACGAGTACTGTTATAGTCAAGTGCTGTCGAATCGAAGACAGTTCATACCACCCTGTGAACAACAGAGAGAAGCCAGGTCCTGCCTGCCCTGTCCCGCCTTGTCCCACGCTCTCAGACTCCACCACGCACAAGCCCACTGCTCTGTTTCAGTCCGTCTCCCAGGCACATCCAGCTGAGCTATGTGATCTGAACATGGTGAGAACGTGGCGAAGCTGTGAGTTACACGCGCAGAGTTGACTGAGTCTCAGATCTAACACTCACCCATGGCCAACCAGCCGCAACCCGCTCGTGGGTGTCCCTCCGCTGGGTTCTGATGGTGTAAGTGGCGTGGGAGGATGGTGTCCATTTTCTCCCACAGACTGGCGGATGCGTTCCAACCACCAGAGAACCACGGCTTTGTGTCGGCCGCGTGAAGCCCTAAGTTACGCCACCAGGGCTCGCTCTTAAACCGTGAGCAAGGACATTCCTGATCGCCCACCTTCCTGTGGCTTAAGGAGCTCTGGTTTTACTTCCAGGTCAATTCTCCACGCCCCTTGCTGTCCCTATTACTAGTGCTGGCTTTGCTTTACCTGTCATCACAATGCATTTGACTTTAATATTTTCTAAGGAATGAGCAAGGAAGCCAAGGCATCAATGCCTTGAACTACAGTGTTGGAGAAGAGGGATCTCCCACGGCGGCCAGAAGAACCAACAGCTCTCCTGGGAGGAAGAGCAACCAGAGTGCTCCTTACACGCAAGGACGGTGACGTTCATCTCACGCACTCCGGGCATGCTGTCGGAGGGGCCAGTCCGTGGAAGAGACATCGTGCAGAAGGTGGAGGGGCAGCGAAGGAGAGGAAGACCCTCCGGAGACGACTGACACAGCGGCAACCACGAGGATGTGCCGGAGGGGCAGGGCTCCGACGAGTTGTTCACAGGGTCACTACGGGTCGTAGCTGACCGATGGCACCTGACAATAACAAGGAAACTCAGAGAGAGCGCTTGCAACACTCAGGAGATGCACGGGCCTGGATGCTGCTGCCTGAGCCAAAGCCGTCGGCGCGTTTACCCTTCGTCTGTAGGTACGAGTCCACGTTAGAGTAATGGAAGCTTGAACAGTACAGTACACGCATGAGCCTAACACAGGCGTCTGTTACAGCCATCAACACACAGGGACGAGTGTTACACACACACTGTGCCACTACCATTCCTGCCGTGACTGCATGGTGTACAAGAGACAGTCCACAGGCCACCGCGGCAGGGAGAGGTCCCAGCTGCCAGCTCTGCATCCCAATGCCACGTCCGGCGGCCCAGAGCAGGCTCTGCCGGCAGCGATGGGAGAAGCTCTCAGATTCTGTTTTTACACTTACTGCTGTGATTTGGGTGGAAGTTCACAGAGCATACTGGCTTTCTTTTCAGTCAATCATTTATGCAAATTTTGTGTTATCACATTAAAGGCACACAATGCCTGACGGACTGTTCATTGCACAGTGGCCTTCCCGTCACTCCTTGCAATAAAGTGGTCATTGTCTATCCATTAATTCTCTATTCTCCCCACCCCTTCCCATGGAAACAACCCAAACACCCATTAGTGAATGCACAGATAGAGAAATTACAGCAACTCCTGGAACGGAGTACCAGGCGGCACAGAAAAGCAAGAGCACAGATGGGTCTGGACGCCACTACGCTGAGTGACACAAGGACAAACACTGTGTAAGGACACTGTCCTGGAGAACAGGGGGAGGATGGAGGGAGGACGGAGAGAAGACGGGGAGAGGACGGAGGGAGGATGGAGGGAGGACAGAGGGAGGATGGAGAGAGGACAGAGAGGGGATGGAGGGAGAATGGGGAGAGGATAGAGGGAGGATGGAGGGAGGACGGAGGGAGGACGGAGAGAGGACAAAGGGAGGACGGAGAGAGGACGGAGGGAGGACGGAGAGAGGACAAAGGGAGGACGGAGAGAGGACGGAGGGAGGACGGAGAGAGGACGGAGGGAAGATGGAGGGAGGACAGAGGGAGGACGGAGGGAGGATGAAGGGAGGATGGGGAGAGAATAGAGGGAGGACGGAGGGAGGATGGAGAGAGGACGGAGGGAGGACAGAGAGAGGACAGAGAGGGGACGGAGGGAGGATGGGGAGAGGATAGAGGGAGGACGGAGGGAGGACGGAGGGAGGATGGAGGGAGGATGAAGGGAGGATGGGGAGAGAATAGAGGGAGGACGGAGAGGGGATGGAGGGAGGACAGAGAGGGAGGACGGAGAGAGGACAGAGAGGGGACGGAGGGAGGATGGGGAGAGGATAGAGGGAGGACGGAGGGAGGACGGAGGGAGGGTGGAAGGAGGATGGAGGGAGGACGGAGGGAGGACGGAGAGAGGATGGAGGGAGGGCGGAGGGAGGACGGAGGGAGGACAGAGAGGGAGGACGGAGGGAGGCTCACACGCAGACAGAGTCTCCCATGGGCACTTTCTCGGCTCTGCAGCCTCATGGACCTGAAACCCACGCAGCCGGCTTTGGAGGAAACAGACAAGCCACTGCCAAGTGCAAGGACCCCCGGCTGGAGCTCAAAACCCCAATTACAAAACATCACAAAACTAGCGGGAAGAAGCCAGGAGACGCCCCTCCACCATCTGTTCCTTTTTAGGGTTACTGGAGTCAGCAGTTCGGGAGACATGAAATGACCCCGCAGCCTCACTCAGAGCCCCAGCATGAAGGCACAGGGATGTAATCACAAAACTTAATTGAGAAAAATTGCTGTGGATCAAATTCCTCCATTGTTTTTTAAGAAACAGATTAAATTATGTTATGAGGGGGAGCAGTGATATGAGTTTTAAATTAGTTGTGATAAAATTGAGGCATGACTGTAAACCAATTTGCGTGTTGTGCCTTGCGAGTAATTACGAGGTGCTTGCAGCCCCTCTGGGCAGGTCCCTGGGAGTGTCACCAGCCCCGTGTGCAGGAAAACAGAAGCTTCCCTGCTCAGGCAAAGCAGAAACTTGAGGAAATGGGACAAACCCCCCAAAGATGTGGGAGAAGGGGCGCATGGGACCCAAAGATCCAGTTAGGAAAAAGGTGATTGATAGATAGCCCCCTTCCTGTCCCCTTGGACATCAATGCCAGCATAGACATCAGTCCCTCCTGCACCAGGGTGACAGATGGTTGCCAGGTCCCCACCTCTTTGGGGACCTTCTCCCTAGTGGATGATGTTTCATTTTGCTACGCAGAAACTATAATTCAGTACAGGTGTCCACCATGCGGATCAGTCTGTTCCACTATCAATGCCGCCAACCAGGGTCCCCATCCCCTAGCTCCTCCGTGGGCCCCCACCAAACAGCTCTGACAAGCCACACTCTCTCTTTTCTGACACTCCCTGGGGAACAGTCACGAGGCTCCCAGCACCTGGCCAAGCCCCGCCCTTCCATCAGCAGCACCCTATGACCACGTGGGTGCACAGCATCCAGGTGCCCAGAAAGAACCACCTGCCTCTGCGGCTTCTCCCTCCTCCTTGCACGCCCTGCCCTCTCGGCCCTTGCACCTGGCTTGCCTCGTTCCTGCTGCAGCCTCTGAGTGAGGCCCGCTGTGTGGGGGCGCATGCGCCCAAGGAGTGTGGGCCTGGCAGCTTGGCCTGGTGCTCATTTATTTATTTCTGGGAGCAGAGGAAATTGAGGTGTTGCCGTTCCTTGCCATTTTATCTTGATTTAGTCACTTTTAGATGGCTCACAAGGCATATGCAGATTTCTCCGTTTCTTTATTTGTTCATTAAAACTTCAATAAAAGCATCATAAAAATGTCTTATTTTGGTAGTTAATTGCCATTTCCATTTTAATATGCAAGCCACGCAGGCTCTCCTCGACGATTCCAGGCCCCGCAGTAAGTAATGCCGCTGCCGTGGCCTGGGGTGTGGCCTGTCCTCCCGGGAGCACCCACGTGGCTGGGAGCACAGCATCCACCCTGGGAGAAGCGACGACTGGCGGGTCCTATCCACGCACGGCTCTCCAAGTTGTCGTTCCACGGGCCCACTGTTAGCCTCTTGCTTCCTCCAGGGCCTTCCTGCCCTTGCTGGTACCCCAGAGGACTTGCTGTCCTTTGAAATGTTCCCTCATCCTCAGAAAAGGCACCCCTTATGTGTGGTTTCCCTGGAGTCAAAATTGTGGGCTCATCAGCAGCTTCAACAAGGTACTCAGGACTCGGGCAACCATAGCAGTGCAATGATTGCATGTTTACCTGCTAAAGGAAAGGTTAGGGGTTCAAACCCACCAGCTGATGCACTGGGCAAGGATGAGACTTCCCTACGACTGCCTCCTTGGAAACCCCACGGGCCAGCTGTGCCCTGCCCTGCCGGGTTGCTGTGACCCAGGATCAACTCGACAGCAGGCTTGGGGTTTGGCCCAGGCCTTGGCGGACAACTCCAGGCCCGGGGGGGGGGCAGGGGCAGGACAATGGGGAGCTGGTGCAGCATCTTGCCTCCTGCAGCCAAACAGGACCTTGGCTCCTGGGTCACGGGAATGAATGGCCGCCAGGGGACAAGGCCAGCAAGTGTGAGTGGCCACCTGCATGGCTTGGCGCTGGCATCAGTGAGCACAGTGACAGTACCAGGCTGCAGTGGGCATGGTGAGAGATGCCAGCTGGTGCTCATTGCCACGTGGTGGGGACCAGGAGCCTTTATGTCCTGCGTGCAGAGGTGCCCAGGGGCCTGTTTGGGAGACTTGGAAAGCCTGATGCTCCTGGAATTGAGCCACGGCCTGCTGGTGACAGCTCCCTGTGACGAGGCCACCAGCAGGCTGCTGCAGTCACCCGCTCTGAGGTGGCACAGCCCCACAGGTTGTCACAGTTGTGAGCTGCAGGTGACCCCACACACGACAGAACAGAAAGGTGCCTGGTCCTGCCCATTCCTGCATCAGCTGGGGATCCAAGCTGGTCCTGCCTTGAGGTGGTCTCACAGTACCTGTGGTCAGCTGGGGTTTCAGAAGGAGACTGCCATGCCCCCCTTCCTAGTCTGGAAGCTCAGCTGAAACCGGTTCCACATTGTGAGGACACACACGTCTCCATGGATGGGGGTGGCAGATGTGTGTCAGGTGCCTCGAGTGGGACTCACATCCAGGTCTCCTCCGACAGGGAATGCAAGAATACCATGTGGTCACCACTTAGAAGCCCTGGAGGCACAGCGTCAACATATCACACTGCTAGGGGAAAGGTCAGCAGTTCAAATCCACCAGTCTTCATGAGAGAAAGATAGACCGTCCCTCACATTAGTGTTTATAGCCTCGGAAACCAAACACAGGGCCACTGTGAGACGGCATCGATGACAGCAGTGCGGGGCTGGCTGGTGAAGGTGTCACTGGCCACTTCTGGGATGAGGGAAGGAAGACTCTGAGAGGAGCTGGGCTCCACGAGACCTTCAGGGCTGGGAGCTGATGCCAGGCGTGCAGTAGAGGACTCAGGACATGCTCTCACATCGCGTGAGACAGGAGGCGTGTTCACAGGGATGCTGAGAACCACGCAGCCGCCCCGTGCGAGGAGGTGAGTGGACACAGAGGCAGGACCAGCTCCCTCCCAGCTCCCCAGGGGCTTGGTTCCTCATCCTCAGCCACGGCCCCCCCGGGGGTGGCGTTGGGCCGTCACCCTCAACACTTCCTAATGCAGAGAACTTTTTCCCAGTACAGAAAATGAAAACCCAAAGGTGCTGAACTGGCACAGACTGTGAGACAGATAAAAGGGGAAAGGTGGTGTCCTTGAAGGCTGACTCCAGCCAACGAGAGTGACCAGGGGTCCCATACCCCTGGGAGGCCAATGTCCAGGGCATAGACGTGGCCAGTGATACCATTTGAGCTTCCCATGCAGAACAGAGAGACCTGTTAATAAGTCAAAGTGCCGTGAATGAAGTCTCTTTCTGAAAAGTCTGGAAGGTAAGAAGCTCCCACACATGGACAGGGAGATGGCATCTGTTCACTCCACACGTGGAAGGACAGGAGATCTCATCCACTTGGTGGCTTTAAAAGCTCTCCAAATGCCACTGCTTCTGAAAGCCCACTCCCACCTGCCCCTGAACTTGTGTGTGTCGGCCGTCTTCTCAGCCCCTCCTGGAGCTTCACGGGCATTTCAGATGTAACACTGCCCAAACAGGACTCTCCTTTTCTTCTCTATTTCCTGTCCTGTCTCTGCACTGACGGTGCAAACAGTTAATGGGCTCAACTGAAAGGCTGAGGTTTCAAGTCCAACTATAAGCACTCAGGAAGAAAGGCCTGGTGACCTCCTTCTGAAAATCCAGCACGGGGACCCCACAGAGCACAGCTCTGCTCTGAACACAGGGGGTCTCCACTTGGCAGAGCTGATTCAATGGTAACCGCTTTTGTTTGTTCCTGCCTTGGGCTTTTCATCTCCATAAATAGCTCTCACATCCACTCAGTGATTCAACTCAAAACCTGCTACACAGTCTTCCATGCTACTCCTTCCCTCCAAGCCTAGACTCAGACCACCCACAGGTCCTGGAAAAAAATGCCACGTGCCTCAGGTAATAGAGTGGGACCCCTCCTCCCCAGCTTCCCAGCCCTCACACTTACCCCCAGCCTGGACCCCACCTACCAGTCAGTATCTACTTCAGAAAGGAAACAGACTCACCTCCTTCCCTTTCTGACTTCTTCAGGAATGGACTGTTCACCTCAGGTAACATCCAGGCTCCATCCCTGGCCTGGGCAGCCCAGAGTTCTTGGGCTCCACCCTTCTGTTTCTCTGCCCTGGACGCCCCAGGATCACTGCTCCTCAGAATCTTCCTCCCATCTTCCCTGGACCACTCCCTTCTCCACCCCGAGGCCTCGGCTCATGGGCCCCTTCCTCAGATGTGGTCTCTTCTAGGAATGGTTCACCACCTGTGCTGTGTGCATATGTTCTCCAGAGGGCAAATGTCATTATGTGAACATATACAGCTCCACCTCAGGGAAACCAGATTGACATTCTACTACAGTCTATTAAAGGAATCCTAGTGGCATCACACGATGTCCTTTTCCAAGGAATAGCCTCTTCTAGCAACATGCCCAGAGTATGTGAGACGAAGTTTCACCATCTGTGCATCTAAGGAACTCTTCGGTGACACTTTGTCCAAGACGTATCTGTTTGTTCTTTTGGAAGGCCACAGGACATTCGGCCCTTTTCTCCAACATCACAACATGAAGACACCAATCCTTACTCTATTTCCTTATTCATGGACATCATGTTTGATAAGGAAGGTCAGCGAAGGAGAGGAAGACCCCCAATGAGAGGGACAGATGCAGTGACTTCTGTAACTGGATCTAGTCTATCAGCGATGATATAGGACACAGGATGCGGCACAATTTAGATCCGTCGTTGCCAAGGTCTCTGTGAGACATGTTCTGCCCTTGTAAGCATGATGTCCCTCTCCAAGGAACAGCCCCTCCTAACAACATACCCAAACTACGTGATACGGACCTTTGCCATCTTTGCCTCTAAGAAGTCCCCTGGCTGCACCTTCTCCGAGACATACTTGCCCCTTCTCTTGGCCGCCCATGGAGTGGTCACTGCTCCTCTCAACACCACAGTTCAAAGGCACCGATCCTTCTCCTATCATCTTATTCAATGTCTAGCTCTCAGATGAGTAACGTCAATCCATTTTTTTCTTGGCCACTCATTACTGGAGCTAGTAAAACTCACCTTACTGGACGCTTTAACAATCCCAGATAACTGGGAAGAAAATATTTGGCAATGACATAACCGATAAAGAACTTATACCTAAAATTTATAGAATAGCACCTCAACAAGACAAACAATCCAGTCACAGAATGGGCACAGGATATGAATAGATACTACACCAAAGAAGACATTCAGATGGGGGACATACGCAGGAAGGAAATGCTCAAAATCCCTAGCTATCAGAGAGAAGCAAATCAAAACAACTATGAGGTTTCATCTCACCCCAGCAGCAATAGCAAAGTTCAACAGGGCAGCAAACAACAAATGCTGGAAAGATTGTGCACTAACTGGGGCTCTCATCTACTGTGATAGGAATATAAAATGGTACAATCACTGTGGAAAGAGGTCTGGTGCTTTTTTCAAAAAGTTGGAAATGGAAATACCATTTGACCCAGCAAGTCCATTCCTGGGAATATACCCTAAAGAAAGCAGAGTCACAACTCACACAGATGTGTGCACACCCAGGTTTATTGCTGCGTTAATCATGACAGCAAAGTGATGAAAGCAGCCCAAGTGCCCACTGATAAAGGAATGGATAGAAAACAATGGTACATCTACACAGTGGAATATTATACAGCACTGAAAAACTATAAACTCACAAAACATTATACAACATGAGGGTGCCTGAAGGACATTGTGCTGAGTGAAATATCTCAGTCACAAAAGGACAGATACTACACAATACAGCTGTTATAAAAGAGGAAAGGCATGGGGGTTTGGAAGAGAAAGGGAAAAGAGATAGATAACGAACACTGCATTAGAATAGACGTCTGAGGCGGCATTATATGCATAACAACAATCTGGAATAAGAGGTGCATTGTGGGGTGGGCTGAGGGAGGGAATAAAATGTGACAATGAATAAAAAAGAGGAATAATAAATATTTTTTAAAAGAATTAGAGATATTTTGTGAAAATGACCCATTCCTGTCGGCAGGCCCCTTGACGTCAACCTCTGAGGCAGTGCAGTGAGACAATGAGCGATTGGCCTCAAACGCAGGACACACCCTATGCAAAGGGCAGGCACTTTCGGGGCCTGGGGCTGTGGGTGTGGGTAGCTGGGCTTTTAGGAGCCAGATGTGCTGAGGGGAATCACAGGCCCACGTGGAGGAAGGAGGGCGTGGGGAGTAAAATAATTCAAACGAAATGTATCTCTGTCAACTTTGGACATCCTAACTTGGGTAGATTGGGGTGGGGTCTGTTGGCTTCTGGAAGCCCTGGCAAAGACCAAAACACCGGAATCAAATCAATTCCAAGTCAGGAAAATCCTCCATTGAGTCCCCAAACCTTCATGGGAACAGACCGCCTCCTCATTCTCTCAGAGCGGCTGGTGGGTTAGAACTGCTGACATTCCAGGTACTGGCCAAAAAGCCAGTCACTGCGCTACCTCAGTGCTGTCCCCTCTGCCCCTGGGGGCGTGCGCATGGTCTTCCTGGAAGCACCCCAGCTCCCTGCAGTCTCCAACCTCTTTCTAAAATCGCTCCAGCTTTCCGTGTTTCATCCTCACATGAACAAGAGCGTCACTCCTACAGAACCGAGAGGGGCGACTCTCTGAGCGCGGCCAGAACCGTGTCCACTTGGATGTTAATACGAGGAATTCCGGAAGGAAAGCCCGGGAAGAGAAGATGGACTTGGAAGCTGCCTAGGCGTCCCCGAATCGCCGAGTGAAACTGTGAAAGCAGGAAACTCATTAAGCGGCTGTGATAGCACTTTATTTTAATGGTACATTTAATTCCTACTTAATTCCAGCGGCGGCCCCACGCTCCCCACGAACGCCAGATAAATGGATTACAGCGAGCGGGGGACAATGAGTGCGACCGAGGCCAGCCCGGCGGCCGGTGAAAAATGCTGGAACAGAAGATATTTCCTCCACATGAATCATCAGCACATTTGATAACACCTTCTAAAGAAATAAACCCGGGGAATAGATCTTCTCGCACTGACAGTGTAGATTAAACAGTTTTGCTCCATATCCTATACTTACAGCTGCTATCTGATTTAGAACTGGCGAGCACCCCCTCCTAGTGACCCAGGACCCTCAGGGTGCCTCTGGGTGTCAGCCTACTGCACGTAAGAGCCCCCAGCCCCAGCCAGCACGCAGCAGGTGCTGTATGACCGGTCAGGTAGGACTTGAGGGCCATCCCACCCACACCGGACACAGACGAGGGGCTCTGCAGGGACCTGGGGCTGCAGCCCCCACACAGAAAACAGCATTCTCCCAGGGGACTCGGGGCAGAGCTGGGTGCTGGCGCCCAACAATGATGAACGGTGAAGGGCACGCTTAGAAAACACAAATATATCAGGAAAATCCCCAGCTGCTGGCAAGTGGACTTTGACCCCTGCCGCCCCTCACCTGTACCAGCAACTGGGCCACACACCACCAGGCCTTTTTCTGAGGCATCTCTGTGCTCGAACCTCTGACATTTAAGTTTGCAGCCAAGTGCTTTAAAGATTTGTTTCATGCAGGGAATCGTTTTGGTGTGTCAGAGGCAGTGAGACTGGCCCAGGACAGGGCAGAGTTCAGAGCTATTGCACGTATAGCGTCACCACAAGTCACAGGCGACTCAACGGCACATAACAACAACAACAACAACAACGTTGCTACCAAGTTAGAACTGGAAGCGCCCCCTCGGGTTTCGGAGCTGTCACAGGAGGAGACTTCCCCTCTTCGTCTCACGGGGTCAAGCTGCCAGAGGACCCTCACCCTTGGGCTGGTGGGGCAGCTCCTACACACTGGCCGGCAGAGCTCCCTGCAGGGGATACTTGAACGTGTGCGCACCAAGTCAGAACCGACTCATAGCTCAGCCTCCAGCCGTTTTCAGAGACTATAAACTGACCAGGAAACGACTGCCCATCTTACTCCCACAGAGCCACTGGTGGACTTGAACCACATGCCTCCGGGCTGGCAGTCCAACTCCTTACCGCGAGGCCCCTATATATGAACATCAATTAGGTGTTGGTCCAGGTAGCCTGGCAACCAGTCTGCCTTTAAATCGATGACCAGGAACGACACTGGTCTCACCTCCTGGTCCCCTTCTCAGTAAACAGGCCGTCCCCAGGTCCAACCACCCCACCACCTCCAGAACTATTACCACTTGCAGATGGTGGTTCTCTCTCCCTCAACCTTCTTATTTTTAAAGTATTTCTTTTATTTTAAAGGATTGAGTGGGCTCTGCTGGCTGATGCCTGATCAGAGAATAAGCCATGACTTTATTATACAGTGCAAAGCACCACATCTCAGTCTATCAAAGTCGATGTCCCCAGAGCAAGAGAAACCAAATGCCTGGTGCTGGCTGGTGTGGGAACACCTCCCCACACATGGTCCTTCCAGGATGCAGACGGCAGCCAGTGGTACTGCTCACAAGCCAGTACCAGCACTGTCCCCCAGGAAGCATCCACACTATCCCCCACCAGCATCCACGCTGCCCCCACCAGCATCCACGCTG
>NW_006399798.1:2935653-2937800 GCF_000299155.1 Elephantulus edwardii | reverse complement strand
TCCTCTCTTCCTTGTCCTCCCCACCTTCCTCCCTGCTCATGTCCTCCCTCATCCTTGTCCTTCCCTTCCCCCACCCTCATCCTTCATGTCCTCCACGCCCCCTCATCTGAACTCCTTTTCCTCTCCAAACCCTCCCCTCCTCCTCCTCACCACCTTCCCTTCCTCCTCTTCCTCCTCCCTCTCCTCCTCTCCCTCCCCAGCCCCTCCTCTTCCTCACCCATCTCTCCCACCCTCTCCTCTTTCCCTTCCCCCCACCTTCCCTGCACTCCAAGCCTCTTCTCTGCCTCCTTTAAGCCCCTCCCCCAGACGCCCCCACTGTCACAGAGCCTCTTTCCAAGTGGAACTAACCCCCCATTAGTTTTCCATGGTCTTAAATCAGGACTGCCTCTTTCTCCTGGGGCAGCTGGTGGATTCAAACCTCCAATCTTCCCATTAACCACTCCGCATGCTGTGCACTGCTCCCTGCTGGTGTTGTGCACTGTCCCACACTTAGAACCACCCCAACACTGAACCTCCAGCAGGTTTCCAGAGGTGGTTTGTCGCACGGGAGGAGGTCACCAGCCTGCTCTCCCACCACTCTGTATCTCCGCTGGAAGGACTGCGGTCCCACTTTATTTAATGGCACGTTTCTCCCCCTCCTCAGCTTCCTCCTCAGACCCCTGGTGTTTGTCCACTACAGGAAAACCCCCACCTTCAGGTGCACACCCTTGTCAGCTGCATTTAGCGGTCACTGGACATGCCCAGAGCTGCTGGTACCCACAGGGGCAGGGTGAGAAGACCAGGATAGAGATGAATCCTTCTCCCTGGCTTTGGAGCTCACGGTGGGGTAAGGTTTACTTGGAGGGGACAGCTGAGTTGTGGAATGGAGTCAGAAGAGGATGGCACCCCCACGGACCCCTGCTACAGGGAAGGCAAATAAGTCAGCAGTGGACACACAGCTGGGAAGGGGTTGAGAGACATTGTCATCAAAAGTGGCTCTTCTGTGGGGCCCCTTAGGGCTCTGGCAGATGCAACAGGGGTGCCCCAGGTGAGCTGGGCCAAGATGAACCCAGAAATGGTCACCCTCTAGCAGCTGGTGCTAGGACCAGGGGCAGCAGGGACCTGGAGCCATGTCCACCGAGGATGGACTTCTCCCTGCACGGCTGCCCAGACGCCCTGCCCAGCTGTGTGCACGCACAGCTTCCAAGGCTGAGCTCTTTGCAGAAGCAAATGGCCTCAGCTTTTACCCAGTGGCCAGGGTTCCCACTGCCAACCTTGAGTTACGAGCTTAACCACTGCATCACCAGGCTCCTTAAGATGCCCTGCTTAGAGATGGCGTGAGGAAACACCAGCACAGAACTGCTTCCAAGGTGTGGCTGGTATCCTGTCCCTGTGTGCACACAGGACAGCACAGATGACCTCACCTCCAGGAACATCATGAACGAAGGGCCTGGAGCCACAGATGTCTTCGGAGGGGGGTGGTGAAAATGTGCCCCGAGCGCCACCTGAAGGGGTACCCCTGAGCAGGTTCCATTCATCATCACGAGCCCCAAAGGGGAGGGTCAGTGAGTTAGCACTAAGCCTTCTGTGTCTGAGAGCCTCCCAGGGTCCAGGCTATGACTGTGTGACCTGCTCTGCTGAGTGTGGCCACAGGAGAATCCAGAAACAGAGACTGACCTGTCCTAGACCAGCAGCCCCCAGTGAAAACAAGGAAGGTGCCATGGAGCGCCTTGAGCATTGAGTGAAAGATGGGCAGACCTGACTTGGCGTTCTGAGCTGAGACTGTGGCCCCATCACCTCAAGGATGCTCACTTCCTCCCTGAACAGACAGATGCCTTGGGACGCCCAGTGCCGGGGTCATGGGAACCAACCCAAACCTGCCAATCATCGCAACCTCCCCATTCTCAAAGGAGCTGCCTGGGCTTTGGTGCAGCACCCCACCTCCCCCAGAGGACACACCTCCTCTCTTCCCTGCCGTTTTGTGATGAGTTTTTCTCAGCGAGTGGTGGGCCCACCTAGTGGGTCCCAGTGAGAGAGGGGCTTCCAGGGAGAGAGGGGCTCAGTAAGGGAGGGCTCTGGACAGGCGGCAGAAATCAGGAAGAGAAGCCGGTCCCTGATGCCAGCTGCCACCTCTCCCGGGGGTGGGACTAGAGCAGTGAAGGTGGGGG
>NW_006399798.1:2911571-2934474 GCF_000299155.1 Elephantulus edwardii | reverse complement strand
CGCGCTGCCCCCACCAGCATCTGTGCCACTAGGAAGGATCATCATGGGTCACAGCTGGTGAGAGACAGAGTCAGCTTCTATCACAGGGGCCACAGGGGAAGGATCACAGCCAGGGGTCAACACCAGGGTGTGCCCCACATCCCCTCCAGGAAGGGGTGCTTCTGCTGTGATGCCCAGTGTGATGGCCGCCTGGGGATGTGTCCATGAGGAAGACCGCCCTCTGGACCACATCTGCATCTGGACCTTCACACATCCTAAGTGAGGTGAGAAAGGTGCAAACCTTGCCCTGTTGTCTCATGGGCAAGGTCTCCGGCTCCTCTGCCCAGCCTGGCCCCTCCCAGCCACAGGTGTGCCCCCAGGCCATGACCAGTCCCAAGAGCTTCCTGAGACGGAGGACTCCACCCAAGACAACCCCCTCCACCTCCCCTCCCCCACTCCCAGTGCCTCCTCTCCCTCCCCTCCCCTCCCTCCTCCTTCTCATCCCCCTTCCTCTCTTCCTTGTCCTCCCCACCTTCCTCCCTCCTCCCTGCTCATGTCCTCCCTCATCCTTGTCCTTCCCTTCCCCCATCCTCATCCTTCATGTCCTCCACGCCCCCTCATCTGAACTCCTTTTCCTCTCCAAACCCTCCCCTCCTCCTCCTCACCACCTTCCCTTCCTCCTCTTCCTCCTCCCTCTCCTCCTCTCCCTCCCCAGCCCCTGCTCTTCCTCACCCATCTCTCCCACCCTCTCCTCTTTCCCTTCCCCCCACCTTCCCTGCACTCCAAGCCTCTTCTCTGCCTCCTTTAAGCCCCTCCCCCAGACGCCCCCACTGTCACAGAGCCTCTTTCCAAGTGGAACTAACCCCCCATTAGTTTTCCATGGTCTTAAATCAGGACTGCCTCTTTCTCCTGGGGCAGCTGGTGGATTCAAACCTCCAATCTTCCCATTAACCACTCCGCATGCTGTGCACTGCTCCCTGCTGGTGTTGTGCACTGTCCCACACTTAGAACCACCCCAACACTGAACCTCCAGCAGGTTTCCAGAGGTGGTTTGTCGCACGGGAGGAGGTCACCAGCCTGCTCTCCCACCACTCTGTATCTCCGCTGGAAGGACTGCGGTCCCACTTTATTTAATGGCACGTTTCTCCCCCTCCTCAGCTTCCTCCTCAGACCCCTGGTGTTTGTCCACTACAGGAAAACCCCCACCTTCAGGTGCACACCCTTGTCAGCTGCATTTAGCGGTCACTGGACATGCCCAGAGCTGCTGGTACCCACAGGGGCAGGGTGAGAAGACCAGGATAGAGATGAATCCTTCTCCCTGGCTTTGGAGCTCACGGTGGGGTAAGGTTTACTTGGAGGGGACAGCTGAGTTGTGGAATGGAGTCAGAAGAGGATGGCACCCCCACGGACCCCTGCTACAGGGAAGGCAAATAAGTCAGCAGTGGACACACAGCTGGGAAGGGGTTGAGAGACATTGTCATCAAAAGTGGCTCTTCTGTGGGGCCCCTTAGGGCTCTGGCAGATGCAACAGGGGTGCCCCAGGTGAGCTGGGCCAAGATGAACCCAGAAATGGTCACCCTCTAGCAGCTGGTGCTAGGACCAGGGGCAGCAGGGACCTGGAGCCATGTCCACCGAGGATGGACTTCTCCCTGCACGGCTGCCCAGACGCCCTGCCCAACTGTGTGCACGTACAGCTTCCAAGGCTGAGCTCTTTGCAGAAGCAAATGGCCTCAGCTTTTACCCAGTGGCCAGGGTTCCCACTGCCAACCTTGAGTTACGAGCTTAACCACTGCATCACCAGGCTCCTTAAGATGCCCTGCTTAGAGATGGCGTGAGGAAACACCAGCACAGAACTGCTTCCAAGGTGTGGCTGGTATCCTGTCCCTGTGTGCACACAGGACAGCACAGATGACCTCACCTCCAGGAACATCATGAACGAAGGGCCTGGAGCCACAGATGTCTTCGGAGGGGGGTGGTGAAAATGTGCCCCGAGCGCCACCTGAAGGGGTACCCCTGAGCAGGTTCCATTCATCATCACGAGCCCCAAAGGGGAGGGTCAGTGAGTTAGCACTAAGCCTTCTGTGTCTGAGAGCCTCCCAGGGTCCAGGCTATGACTGTGTGACCTGCTCTGCTGAGTGTGGCCACAGGAGAATCCAGAAACAGAGACTGACCTGTCCTAGACCAGCAGCCCCCAGTGAAAACAAGGAAGGTGCCATGGAGCGCCTTGAGCATTGAGTGAAAGATGGGCAGACCTGACTTGGCGTTCTGAGCTGAGACTGTGGCCCCATCACCTCAAGGATGCTCACTTCCTCCCTGAACAGACAGATGCCTTGGGACGCCCAGTGCCGGGGTCATGGGAACCAACCCAAACCTGCCAATCATCGCAACCTCCCCATTCTCAAAGGAGCTGCCTGGGCTTTGGTGCAGCACCCCACCTCCCCCAGAGGACACACCTCCTCTCTTCCCTGCCGTTTTGTGATGAGTTTTTCTCAGCAAGTGGTGGGCCCACCTAGTGGGTCCCAGTGAGAGAGGGGCTTCCAGGGAGAGAGGGGCTCAGTAAGGGAGGGCTCTGGACAGGCGGCAGAAATCAGGAAGAGAAGCCGGTCCCTGATGCCAGCTGCCACCTCTCCCGGGGGTGGGACTAGAGCAGTGAAGGTGGGGGGGGGGGGATAGCCAACAGGAGAAGAGCTGCCCCGAGCCCAGGTATAACAATGCTCTTCTCCTTGGAGACGGCTGGCTTTCCATGCAGAAACTTGGCTTTCTAATAGATGAGAATTCAGAAAATTCATTAAGCTAATTAGCTGGAGAAGACTTAGGCCAGCAAATAACAACTGGAAAGGAGGCTTTTAAACATTTGCTTCAATTAAAATCGAACTGCAGCAACTCAGGGACGCCCGAGCTGGCTGCAGCAAGACTGTGCAAGCAAGAGTTCACACACATGTACACAAGTACGTGAGCTCGCACACATGGGCACACACACACACACACACACACGTGCACGCGTGGACTTTTGCATGCACACACCTGCACGTTTGCACACACAGGCTCTCGTACACACTCCCACATGTGTGTGTAGACTCCTGCACAAGAACACATTAGTGTGTGTGCATACTTGCACTGACACACAAATTTGCACATGCACCCTTGCATGTACTGACACACAAATACTTGCACACGTGCGCACACACGGACTCACATCCTTGCACACTCATGTGCACACGCTCACAGGTTCTAGTGCACACTCACACGTGCGCACCTGTGCACACACTCCAGCCTTGTGCATGTCTGCAGCCTGCTCCCTCAGGCATGAGCTGCTTTAACAGACTCCGTATCAAAGCAAACAGTTATCTAAAGTAGAAGACTTTGCATTAAGTCCTTGGGACAGGCTGATAAGACTTCCTTTAATGACTAAAATTCCCCAAGCATATTTAAAATATGATCTGATGGAACAAGATTCTGCAGCCCCAGCATATCCCTACTCCAAGGCCACCTGCCCTTCCCAGCCTGGGGGCCCTTCTCTCCTTGCCTCTACCCATCCCCTCCACCTGACCCACCTGAACTCAGGCCTCTGTGCCCCACAGACCACTACCCGGGAGAGTAACCTCTCCCCAAGAAGACTCCAGAGATGGCTGGGTCAAGACTCTACCAGGGCAGCAGGGCTGCTCTTTCATTATTAGTCAGCTTATCCTGAAAAACTCTAGAAGATTCTAGGGGGTCAGGGTGGGGGTGTAAGTGCAGACTTGTCCTCGGTTCTGAGAAGCTTCTGGTCTAGTTAATCACAAAGTGAGACTCCATGGCCTAGCTGACACTGAGCCTTGGTAATCTATGCGCATAAGATTAGCATTGGGCTTAGGATGGCTGGTATTCTCAGGCCTTTCTTCTGATGCACCCCTGGGTGGACTTGAACCTCCAAACTTTGCACTAGCAGCAGTGGATACTGTGGCACCATGAAGGACATGTCTCACTCACAGTGGAGACGTGAGGCTTGGTATGTCACTGTCTAGAAGGGGCCCTGGCAAGGCTGCCCAGAAATGAAGCTGGTCTAAGGTTGGCAGGAAGCCCCACTCCCAGTGGTGAACCGCGTCTGCTGTGTAGCTGAATCCTTTCTCAAGTACAGTAAGAGAAACAGGCTTGATTAACATGTCAGTAACTAATGGACCTGGAGTGTTGTTACCTGGTCGAACAATGATCATTGCAGGAGGGGCTGCAGTGCATGAGGGATCGTACTTGGGGCCTGTGATGGGAGGGGACACTCCCTGGGCGTATGGGGGCTTGGAAACATGAGAGTGGCTTTCCCTTCCTCTGCCCTGTTGGCCGCATCCCCACCACAGGGTGCAGGACAGCAGGAGAAAGACAGTCCGCTTCCCCTTATGGGGACTCCCATGGGGCAGGGACCACGTCCTGGGGCTCCCTACCTCCCCTCTTTAGACCTTGTACTCCAGGACTGCTCCTCCCAAGGGGCCCCAGAACGCTGAGCCTGCTGCCCTGGCTGGGCTGCTGGTGGGGTCTGGGCGTTTTGTGTTGTTTTCTTAAATGTTTTAAAGAAACCACGTTGGTAAAAAGCCCTGACTAAGCACAAAGTCTTCTCCTCATTTTCATAAGGAGGACATTTGGGGTGCTGCTCTCTCCTCAGGCACCCGGCTGCTCTATGCACTCATTCAGACAGAGGCCTGTGGGGACACAGACCCACAGATGTACAAGTGCATACACAGAGGGGCATGTGTGTACACACACACACGTGCGCGCCTGTGGACACACAGACCCACAGACATACATGTGCATACAAACACAGATACATGTACAACAGGTACACACAGACATGTGGACACACAGACATACAGGTACACACACAGACATATGTACATCAGACACACAGAGGTAAATGTAAATCTATGTAACCCAGACACACAGAGACAGACACAGAGATGTACATATGCACACAGACGTACACGAGATACATGGACACACAGAGGTGTAGGTACACAGACACACAGATACATAACTATATGTACACACAGACATATGTATTTAGAGATACACAGAAATATACATGGACCCACAGACACAGCGATACACATATACGCAGACACAAAGAGATCCACTTACTGGGATACACACAGACACATTGATACACACACGTACTTGGACACACATACATCTGTTCACAGTCAGATACACAGACACCCCCCCACACACACACACACACACGGGCCAGTCACTGGGCTCAGCTAACCCCCCCACTGGTCACACCCCTCCTCGGCCAGGCTGTGTCACCACCAGCTTTTACACAGTCACCCAGGTTCCCAGAGGCGGTGTCTAATAGATGACATTTGCTAATTAGCACATATTGATCCTATTTTACTGGAGGTGACACCCCCACCCTCAGCTGGAGTCTCCCCCAGCAGCCTGGCTGTCCCGAGGGGGTTGGTGTGAGGTATGTGCTGGGAGCCCCGCCAAGCTGCCCAAGCCGTGGGGAGCCTGCACAGCCGGGTCCCGGCCAGACTCCTGACACTGGCCATTGTGGTATTCAGTGCCCTCAGCGGACGTGCCCTTTAACAAAGCGGGAAGGAGGCCCCCCCCTTCGAGGCTGTTAGTGGGGCACTGATACCAAACGCAGAGAAGGCCACCTTGTCTCCATAGCTACCAAACTGACAAGTGGCAGCCACCCCCAGCATGAACCCCAGCTGTGCCACAGAACACCTGTGCTTCCTGGACCATGACCATGACCAGGTTTGGGGGAGATTGCCAGGCCTTGGGTCTGAAGCACCTCTAGGGGGACTCAAACCTCCCACTGTCCAGTCAGACCCTGAGCTGACAACCGTCAGTCTGCATGGACTCGCTTGTTTGTCCATTGTCCTGAGGCCCCTTGAGGTGGGCTGTGTGCTTGTTCTCGTGACCTATGGAGACTGGCCAGAGCTCAGGGCCCACACCCAGGATCCCCGGCTTCTCCATGCCCCTCAGGACCGCCGTCTCGGGGAACGGCCTGATCAGAACTTCGTTATATAAAAGGCGGGTCACAGAACTCGCTTGTTCTGTCTTATGATCACCTAATGGAACTTTGGTGGCCCAGTGGTCAGAAGCTGTGGTGCAATCCCGAAAGCATGCGGTTCGAATCCCCCAGCTGCTCCGTGGGAGAGGGATAGGTACTTTCCTCCTGTGGGATTAACTGCCTCTGAAAACCCGCTGGGTCAGCTGTGGGTCGGTTCTGACTGGGGGACACACACCAACAACGGAGCTTGAGAGCGTCCTGGTGGAGCCACAGTGGGCTGCACTGCTGAACCAACGGCTGCGTCTCTACTGGTTCAAATCCACCAGCAGCTCCCGGACAGAGAGGCGTGCAGGCCCCTCCTCTGGAACCACAGGCCGGACGCCGATGGGGCGGGGCGGGGATGCCCGTGGGGCAGGGCGAGGAGTCAGAACTGACTCCATGGCAGTGAGTCAAGGTTTTTAATGGAACTGCTCGGTTTTCATTTTCCTACATTATGAGTTTTCTCCAATTTTCCAAATTTCCTACAACAAGCATATGTGACTTTTTAAAGCAGATAAACCCCACCCTCCTCTGATCACTCACAGGAAACACCAGAACTCGCTGCCCTAGTGTGGATTCCTACTCGCGGACGCCCCATGGACTCCTGTCTGTGACCTTTCAGGAGCAGGACATCAGACCTCCCTTCAAGAAGCTCTGGCTGGGTTTGAACAATCACCCTTTCAATTTGTAGTCATAGGCAAATTGTTTGTCCTACTCAGGGATCTTAGAAAAAAACCAAACAAAACCAACCCACTCTCTTTTCATCCGGCTGGAGTTTGGAGCCCCACCTCTGACTCTAGGTAAGTTAGTGTTGTGGGCTGGGGAACAAGTACAGGGTCTGAGACTTGGCCTGGCTATGGGAGCCAGGTGTGGACACCGGCCCTGTCCTTGACTGTGGCGTTGGCGGGGTAACTAGGAGAACATGGAGAGGTCTGGGCCCCGGACAGGCCTGGCTGCTCCCCCAGCACACCCAGCTCAGCCCACGGCCAACCAGAATCTGGGGATTCCAGGCTCCTGTCCACAGCAGAACCAAAGAGAATCATTTCTTCTGAGATTATGAAGCAATTCCTTTGTGAGATTATGAAACAATCCCCTTATGATACTGTAGAATAATTCCTTTACAAGATTAAAGAGTAATTCTTTTCTGAGATTACAGAATAATTATTTTACAAAATTAAAGAGAGGTTCCTGTTGAGATTATAGAATAATTCTTTTATGAGATTAAAGAGCAATTCTGTGAGATTACAGAATCACTTTTTTTACGAAATTAATGAGAAATTCCTTTTGAGATTATAGAACAATTCCTTTATGAGATTAAAGAGTAATTCTTCTGTGAGATTACAGAATAATTCCTTAAGCCCACACGGATCTGCACTGCACCTTGGAACGCCCTCTGAAGTGGCCACACTTCCTTTCTCCCTCCAAGTAAAGCCTGCCCCCACACCCTCATTTGGCTTCTCCACCAAATTCTCCCCCCCTCTCTGTTTCCTTGCAGCCCCCTGCCCACATGTCCCCCTCCTGTCCCATGGTTCCACTGCGTCAGTTCTCTCTTGCCCACGTCCCCACCTCACCCACAGCTCCCAGCTCCCCCTCCCCTTCGCCGCCCCTCCCCCAGGCCCTGAGCCCTTCTCCAGCGCACTGGGCAGATCTGAAGACAGAAGGATTTAATTGCATGTCAAAATTAAATCTCTTTTGATGAAGAACAATCCAGCAACGGCTCTGCCTAATCAAATTAACAAAGTCTTTTTTGATTTTCAATTATCTTCCTCCCTGGAACACTTTATCCAGGGCTTCTCTGATGGTCCTGACGCCCCGCGCATTCACAAGGACACGTGTCCTCCCAGGACGTGCTGACCACTCCCAGCCACCCCTCTGCTCCCTGGTCCCACAAAGGGCCAGAAGCCACATCCACGCCAGCGCTGGGGAGAGCCACTCCTGCTGGCCGGGGTCTGACCTGTGCTGGGGCAGCTGGGGATACGGAGGCAGGAAGGGGCACCCCTGTGGGGCTCACCCCTCAAACATGGAGGGCAACGGAGCAACAAGCATGAGGGCAAGGCCTTCTGAGTCCACGAGTGGCCCTGCAGGTCAGGGTGAATGCCCACGGCCTCTCAGGACGGAAAGTGGTAAGGAAGGAGCCCTGGTGGTGCAGTGTGTGAAGCCTGCAGTTCCGACTCACCCGCTGCGGGGGTGGGGGGCGGGGCAGGCTGTTCCTGTGGAGAGTCAGAAAGTGCCTGGGGGTGGTCCTACCTGGTCATGAGTGGACACCCCCTCACTATTTCCAGTCGGGGCTGACACACAGTGACCCGCCACTGGCTTTCGGAGGCTGGACATAGCAATGAGAGGAGATGACCCTTCCTCCCCTTTCAGAACTGGTGACAGAGTGGACTCCTCCAGAGGAGGGTCACGGTTAGAACCGCCTCTCCTGCCGGGCCTATAACTTGCCCGTGGGGGGTGGTGGTGGTGAGGGTGGTACTGATGTGTGCATCGAGTCGGACCAACACGCAGTTGACCCGCAGGGGTTTTCAGAGGCTGTAAAGGGCACAGGAGGAGATTTCCCATTCTTCTCCCACAGAGCAGATGAGGGATTAGAACCACACGCCTTTGGGTTGGCAGCACAGCACCCTACGAGGCCAGCAAAGCCCCACAGGACACTCTTGTAAAGACTACAGCCTACCAACCCTGGACCAGTTCTCGCTGGACAGGACACGGCAGTTCTAGAGTGGACGTTTGGAGGCAGGTCCAGACGTAAATCATCTTGGTCTCTGGATATTCACCAGCTATCTCAAGACTTGACCCACAATGGTGGTGGCGGCGTTAGGTGCTGTTGACTCGACAGTGAGCACAGTGACCCTGTCCTGTCCTGTGCCGTCCTCACCGTCTCTGACACACGTGAGCCCGTTCCTGCTGTCACCACATCAGTCCATCTTGTTGAAGGTCTTTGTCTCCTTTGCTGATGCCCCACCTTTCCAAGCGTGATGTCCTGCTCCGAGGATCAAAAGGTCCAAGTGCGTGAGACGACGCTTTGTCATCCTTACCTCCAAGGAGTTCTCTGACTGGTGCTTAATAAATGCACATTCCACGGAAAAATGAACCGTCCTATACAGCTGGTAGATTTGATGCTTTGGAGAAGATACTAAATGACCTTCCAAAAGAACAAACCCACTTCAGAAGGGGCGGAGCCAGGGTGTTCACTGGAAGTGCAGACAGACAGACTTCGTCTTCCACACTTGGGCATTTTGTCAGAAGGGGCTTGCACCTGGAGAAAGGCAAGCTGGGAAGTCGGGGGTCAGCAGAGACGAGGAAGACCCTCCAGCGGCACAGCGGCTGGACGGCGGACATGGTGGGCATGGCGAAGGCGGTGAGGGGCCCAGCAGGGTTTCCTCTTGTGCAGGGGACCCTGCGAGTTGGAGTGCACTTGACCTAACAGCAATAGTAACACCACGCAGCTGTGAGGGGTGGGTAAAGGCAAGACCGCCCCTCCCGGGGAGTCTGCAGTCTTCTCCTTCCCCACGTCCCAAACCCTAGAAGTCACCAGAGAAGTCCCGACCAGTCAGCCCTGACAGGCGTCCACTCCGGACACAAGGAACGAACCTCCAGGAGGCTCCACGGAGCTGAGACAGGCACAGGGCTGGGCCTCGCACGGTTTAAATCAAGGCCAGTTTGTTCTCCACACGCTGCCTCCCAAGCTCAGTGGCTCTGAAGCTTTGATGCGCCTCCCGTCACAGGAGCCGAGGGTCCTGACTGAGCCAAGGCCACTCGTGTGTTTGCTGCGCAGGAAAGCAGCTGTGTAGGCGAAGGTGTCCTCCCTCCAGGCGCCTGCCGTGCACTCAGGGAGGTGGGACTCCAGATAACCCAGCGCCGTGGTCTTCGGTCCTTGTCCATGTCCATGCCAATCATGTCCCCAAAGCACCCAAGGCTGTCAGGGTAGTGACCAAGACAAAAATGCCCAACAAACAACCCACAGCACCTACCCACGGGCTCCACATGTGTGCCCTGCCCTGTGGTCACACGGTGGGTCTGAGGAAACCCTCGTGGACACAGTGACCCCAACAATGGACACAACACAGCAGAGCGTGAGGACGGCGCAGGACTCGGCAGGGGCAGGACCTGCTGCCCATGGGCCCCCTGACTCACAGCACCTAACAGAAACAGACGCGTTCTAGGAAACCCCTGAATCTTGTAGAGGAAGCGTCAGCTGGAGTAGCTCAGCAGGGACCCAGTCAGTTACAGGGGAGCTGAGCCCCTGGCAGAGAGGCCTGGCCCACGGCGTCCCCTCCTCTCCACTAAGGCCCTTTCCAACCAGAAAGATGCGCCTCCTGAGGCTTCAGCGCTGGCCCACAGCAAACACCTTCTGAGGGCCCGGGGGTCCCAGGGTCCTGCCATGTCATCCCCTCCCAGTGTCTAGCACCCCAGGAAAGAACATGCCAACACCCCCAAGTGGTACTAAGGTGTGAAGGCAGGGAGGTGAGAATGGCTGATGAGAGAGCCTGCTGAACCAAGTTCACTGACTGGACGGATGCTGGACCCCACCCTCCCTCCCCATGCGGCCAAGGGCAACTTCCCAGACAATTAGCATTTCTCTCCTGTCTGTGAGTGTCTACATCAGTATCTCGTTTCTTTTTCTCTCTTCTATCTCTCCTGTTTGTCTCTTCCCTCCTCTCTTCTGTCCCAAGTTCTCTTTCTTATTTCTTCTTCAGTTCTATCTCTCTTTTTGTCCCTTCTATGTTTCTCTCTCCCTCCCCACCTCTCCTTCAACAAGCCTTGGGCTCCAGCATCCATCCACTCACTGTCCTCTAGAGGCCTGGGCACAAGGAGGCTTGGGGACGAGGACACGTTCACAGTGCCACATCCCAGCGCCTCTCCCTCCCTCCTTCATCCCTGGCCTTCTGCAGCCCCAGCTTTCCTTTCTGATTTCCCCACATGGGACGGACAAGGCCTCATCTGAGGTCACTCAGTCGGGAAGGAGCCCCCGCCCACACTGGCGGCGATGCCCCGGACAGATGTAGTTAACTGTATCCAGCCTTCAGCACACATCCCTGTTTGATGAAAGATTTAGTCACTTTTCTCCCCCTTACAGCAGAAACCTTGGGTTTCTTGACAGAGAATTAATTGCTGATTAAATTTCATCGCTCAAGGAACATTATTCCTGGAGGAGTTCCACCCCAATGGTGGCTCCTGCCGGGCTCTGAAAACTGCTCCTTGTGGAATCGGTGTGGAGGACAGCGCAGGGGCCTGGGGCTCTCTGGGGGTCCCCAGGGGAGGACTGTGGCACATGGTTTGCAATGAGATGAGGGCAGGAGCCCGGGAGCTCACACCACCGTAGTGCACCCTTTGAGCTGCGTACATGGGAGGGGCCCCCAGGAAGGGACCTGGCAGCCCCACTGGCAACTCTGGGACTTGGCGCCGGGGGCTCTTATTTCAGTAACGCTGTGTTCCCCAGGTGCCCCCACGAACACGAGGTGCTGAGGAGTCCGAGCAGGAGAGGCCAGGGTGAGAGGCCACCTGCTAGGGGTGAGCAGGTTCCGAGGCCTGACACCCGGGACGGCAGCCTGGTCCGCAGGGGCCATGCACGAGGACACCTCATGGTCAAGGACAAGAGGACCCACCTGCTGGGCCCTCTCCGGCCTTGGGCTGGCTGGTCCGAGCAGGTGCCTGACCTAGCCTCCCTTCTTTTCTGGCCTCTCCCATAGGAAGGTACCCTGGGGTTCAGGTGAGTGTCCAGCACCCCCTCCTTGCCACCTCTTCTGATGATTGGCTGCAGCAGCTCAGGGCCACCCATCCCTGGCCCAGGCCCCAAAGAGAGGCCAGCCAGCAAGATGGTCAAGTCAGGCTGACCTGGAAAGGAAGGCCACACTGCTGTGGCCATGGCGGGATTCTGAGGCTGCAAATCCTAATGGGAACAGACTGTCTCTCTCACCTGGAGAGGGTCAGCCGGAGGGTTAGAACTGCTGCCCTTCTCGTTAGCAGACTAGCACATTACTGCAATGTTCCTGGAGCTGATCCAGTTCCCACTAAATTCAGAAAAAGCAGAACCGAGGCCCACTTTCCTGTCGTTGTAATCGTCTCTTCCCATCACCCACCCAGGGCCTCCAGGACAGG
This sequence comes from Elephantulus edwardii, assembly GCF_000299155.1. NCBI lineage: Eukaryota > Metazoa > Chordata > Mammalia > Macroscelidea > Macroscelididae > Elephantulus > Elephantulus edwardii. The sequence goes on along the minus strand of NW_006399798.1, from coordinate 2,922,368 downwards.
ACAGGGAGGAGGGGAGACTCAGGGACCCAGAGGGACCACCCATGCACCACTAGACTCCCAAGGCCTCTCTGTGGTTCTGGAACATTCTCTGGTGAGCTGGCCTGTTCAAGAGCGTCTGGGAGACCCAGCCTGGTGACACCCACGCCGACACGCCCTGTTTTAATTGGGTGCTAACTCACATCTGTTGGTGCCGATGACCCACACAGAGGGCTTGGGTATCTGAGTGCTTCCTTCGCAAACCCCAGCGTCCGTGGAGCCTCACGCTGTAGCCTATTAGACTAACAATTCACAGGCCAGCGCGCTGCGGCCTCATTAGAGCAGGAAAACACGGCCCAGCTCTCTACCTGCACCACGGTCACCACGTCCCTCCGGGCTGCGCACCCTTAACTAACGCATGCGGCTGGACTGGACCCCTCAGCTGACCACCACCTCAGCAGAGATTCCAGATGGGAAACCCACGTCCCAGGAGTCCGCAGTGCAGGAGGGGCTCAAGGTGTGGAGCACAGGGGGCTGGGCAGCAGGAAGAGGACCCCACTTCCTTCCCCAGGTGGTCAGGTGCCACTGAGTTGGTCCTGACCCATCATGTCCCCCTTACAGCAGAACATATGTGGGCCTGCACCCCCAGGCCGGTTCTGACCCACTGTGACCATGTACAGCAGAACTATCCAGGCCCGCACCCTCGGGCCAGTGGTTCTGACCCACTTGTGACCATGTACAACAGAACATATGCGGGCCTGCCCCTTCAGGCCTGCAACTGACCCACTGTGACTGTGTACAGCAGAACATATGAGGGCCTGCACCCTCGGGCCGGTTCTGACCCACTACGACCATTACAGCAGAACCCGCCGGGCCCGCCCCCTCCTCACACTTCTCACTCGGGCGGAGCCCTCTGCTGCAGCCGTGCTCAGTCCATTTTGATGAGGGTCCCCCTGTCATCTGAGACCCTCTACTTAACCAGGGTTTTCGAAGGCCTGTTATTTGGGAAGTGGACAGCCAATGCTTCTTCCTAGCCTGTCTTAATTTTTTTACAACAGTATCTGACAGACAAGCATTTTACAAAAAGGAGCAGATGAAAGACATTTCCCCAACTGTAGACGTGACCAAGAGATTCAGTGATGCTACCCACCCTTGGCACGTGTGTCTACACCCTCCCTTTCCCTGCTCCACCAGCAGCTCCCTCCACTTCCACCTACACAACACCTCTCTCCCCTTATCCAGCCCTTGATATGATGGCTTAAGTCTCAAGACAATCAATGCTCTTGGTACCAGCAAGCAGCCAGGAGATCAGAAACAAATTGCATTGGGAAAGCTGGCTGTCAGGAACCTCTCCATAGTACTGAAGAACAACAATATCAGTTGAGAGACTAAGATGTGCCTGATCCAGGCCATAGTCTTCACAATTGCTTGCTATGATTCAGGAACTGATTACTAAATAGTGAATACCTGAATGACTAGAGATGATAGAAGACGTGCTGGAGAAGAGTGTTGAATAGACCATGGACTGCTATTAGAACAAACAGTTTTGTCCTGGAGAGGGTGAAGCCAGGCTACTCCTTGGGGATAGGGATTCTGAAGCTCGTCTGACATACTTTGGGCATGCTGCAAGGAGGGACAGGTCCTTGGAGAGGGACGTCATGCTTGGAAGGTTGGAAAGAAAGAGAAAGGGAGACCATTGATGAGATGGGCTGATACAGTGACTGGGGTAATGAGGGTAGGTGTGTCAGAGACACTAAAGTTGACACAGGATAGAGCAGGTTTCAGGGCTGTTGTACTTAACAGGGTCACTATGTGTCACAAGCGGCTCGATGGTACATAACAACAACAACAACAACTTTACCAGTGATTGGTCCTTCCTGAAAACACATACAAGTCATGACACAGTGTCTCCACCTGGGCTTCTCAGGGGCACCGTGGATGGTCCTTCTTCCTAGATAGACACAGCCCAGGGTCCGGGTACCAAACTGACACGGGGGAGCGCACATCTTCCCATCCCATCCAAGTGCAAGAGCCGGCGGATCCACACAAGCGTGCACACGTGTGCTGGGTGTGGATCTTGTGTGTGCCTGTGGTGCACACACACGTGTACATATGACCTCATATACGTGTGCACACACACGCAAGCACTGTGTAGGAGAGTCCTGAAAACTGACACATCTCTTGTAGGTGCACGTGCGTGTGCATAAATGTGCACGTTCACATGTTCTTAACCACAAGAACCACACAGACCTGGGGGTGCTTGCCTCATCCCTGCACCTGAGCCCCACACAGCCTACCTGCCCTGACAGGGCTCCTGATTACAGGTCAGGCTTGCTGGGAGTCATGTGGAGGCCAGAACAGCCAGCCAATCACGAAATACAGCCTTCACAGGCTTTCAAAAGCACCGCACAAGAGTCCTAGGGCCAGTGGGGACACTCTCTAAAGAACCTTCCAGAAGGGTGTCCTGCCCCCTGGCTCACAGAGCTGGTTCCCAGATTGCTTCACATATTGACAAAAGATGCTCAATATCATTAACCATTAGGGAAACACATATCAAAACAACACGACAGCACTTCACACCCACCGGCATGGACTGAAAACAAGGCAGAAAACACCAAACGTTGGTGAGACGGCAAAGACACTGAGGCTGTGGCATGGGGTTGCTGCAGTGGGAAACCGTGCAAACACACAGACCCTCCACACGGCCCAGACACCTCACTCCTAGGTGTGGACTTCAGAGCAGGCCACCCAGCAGAGAGGTCAGCCTGAGCACTCCTGTGTCTGTCCATCCACAGCAAACAGAAGCCCACGTGGAACTGCCCACTGCAGACAGTAAACACGGGCCAGCTGTGCTTCCTGGGTCCCCTCCGTCCTTCCTCCGTGCCCATCTGAGAGGTCAACTGAAGAGGCTTTCAGCGCACAGGAGAGCCCTGGGGCAGAGAGGGAGATGCCACAGGCACAGCAGCAGGGTCTCTGATGTGGTAGAAAATGTCAAACTGACCACTCCAGGTGAGCCAGTCCAGAGCAGCCCCTTTTTCAGCCTTGCTAACGGGGCAATCTGGACACTGCACAGACCCACACAGATGAGAATGGCAGGTGAGGACCCGGAGCCACTCACCCCCGAGTCCACTGCAGTGTTACTGTTACTCTGTGCCGTTAGTATTACTCTGCAGCATTCCTGTTACTCTGCAGTGTTAAGGTCCTCTGCGGCGTTACTGTTACTCGGAGGTGTTACCATCACTCTGCAGTATCACTGTCACTCTGCAGCATTGTTACTCTGCTGTGTTACTGTCACTCTGTGTTACTCTGCAGTGTTACTGTTACTCTGTGTTACTCTGCTGTGTTACTGTCACGCTGAGGTGTTACCTTCACTCGGCGGCGTTACTGTTACTCTGCAGTGTTACTGTTACTCTGTGGCATTACTCTTACTCAGTGGTGTTACTGTTACTCAGCGGTGTCACCGATACTCTGTGGCGTTACCATTACTCTGAGGTGTTACCTTCACTCTGTGGTGTAACCATTACTCTGCAGTGTTACCATTACTCTGCGGCGTTACTGTTACTCTGCGGTGTTACCATCGTTCTATGGAGTTACCGCCGCTCTGCGGTGTTACCGAAGTCAGGCGCCCCTTGTACTCTATGATCCATAGCGGCCCATCACCTTGGCCCACCCTGCACCATCACCATGATGTCTGCCACCCTGCCTGCGGATGTGGGCACTGTATTAATCGGTCTAAGTCTCCCTCCCTTTCACTGACCCTCTCTCTTCTAGTGGCCCCACAATAAAACCTTGTTCAGCCATAAAAAGGAATCAAGTCTTCACGCATGCTCTCTGTGGATGGACTTTGGGACATTATTCAGTGAAAGAAGCCAGCTGCAAAATGCCCCGCATGGCGATGTTCTGTAAAGGGAAATGTCCTGTTGATATATTCACAGGGACCGGGCAGGGCTGGGAGGAGGACGGGGCAGGGCTGGAAGGAGGGAGAGCAGCTCTCACACGCAGGGTTTCTTCTGCGATGGGGGAGCGTTCGGCCATGGGGTGGAGGTGGGGGCTGCACAGCATGGAGCAGGTATTCTGCGCCTCAACTGTGGGCTCTGAAACTCTATTGCAAGGGATGTGAGTTTCACCCCGATTTAAACACAATCGCATGTGCGCGCGCACACCGTACTGACAGTGTCCAGCTGTGTCCAGCTGCCTTTGCCTGCTGCATTCTCCTGCCTCATCTCCGCAGCTGGACGTTAAAGAAAAGGGCAGAAAAAACAGGAAGACCCGGATTCCCGGCTCGGCAGTGCTTCTGAAGGCGTGGGCTGCACAGGCCACCTGCACGCACAGGTGTTTCCAGCCCCCAGTGCCCCACGGCCGCAGCGCCCCCTGGTGGTCAGGTGCTCCCTGCACCCTCTCCCGCTGGTGCCCAGGTGCGCGCCCGGGGACCCCATGGACCTGCTGGTAATCCGGCTCACCTGGCTTATCCGCAGGCCGCCATCACTGCCCCTTAATCTAGCTCTCCAGCCTGCACGGCGCACTCCCTTCACTCCGCCAAGGCAGGTCTCCTAATCCTGTTAGCACTGCTGCTCTGAGCTTCCTCTCCCGTCCTCACAGCCCTGAGGAGACCCCGCGCTGCCTATCCACGTGTGTGCGCCCCTCCGCCTGCACACTCCCCGTGAAGGGGCCCCATGTGTTCACGTGTGTGTGCCTGTATGTGTACATCACCCACCCCCACCTGCACACCCTCTGTGAAGGGTCCCCACGTACGTGCACCCACACCTGTACACTCCCATTGAAAGCTCGGGGTCCTGCACCCACAGGATCTCAGGCGATGGGGGGGTGTGGGTAGGTGCAATCTTGGAAGGAGGGCAGGATGTGTTCTAGGGAGGGTTACAAAGCTGTCCCGGGACGAGCAATCCCCTGTGAGGGGCTCCCCAATAGATTCTCAGGCCCCCACCTCCCACGGTCCCACACTGCACAGCACAAGCCTGGGAAGCTGCATTTTAACAAGCGCCCACCCTTACTTAACCCACTCAGTATGGAGAAGGCTGACCTTGGTCATCCAGGTACTTGTGGGGGTGACCCTGTGGTTGGCCTGACTTCTGCCCCCAAGAGTGCACTCTGCTGGTCTCACCCTCATCCCTCCCCCCTCCACCATTCAGGGGAGCCTAGGGGGAGCACCTCACAGAGTGCAGGGCCCAGCCTCTTGGACCCCTCTTTCCCATCATCCCCCTGCCCAGGAAGAGGGCAGGAGAGGGGTGCAGGGGAGGGGGAGAGCACCTATACTTACCCAGTGTTAGTAAACTCTATGGTCACCACTCTCCTCACAGAGGAAGGCTGTGACATCCTTGGGGGGGGGGAAGGCAGGCTGTTAGGGCAGTGATATGGGGGTCAGGCTATGAGGGCTGTGACATCGGGGGAGGGGGCAGGCTGTGAGGGCTGTGATGTACTTGGGGGGCAGAGGGCAGGCCGTGAAGGCATTGATATTGGGGGGCAGGCTTTGTGGATGCAGAGGAGGGCTGTGACATCCTCTCTGAGTAGAAAGACAGACTGGAGTCGAGGAGTGAAGACCCCACATGACAGCAGAGCTGGTGTCCCCACACACAGGAACCTGACCCTCCATCACTGTCTTCCCCTCCCAGCTGCCCCTCTGCTCTGCATCCCCACCGTTACCTAGTCCAGGTGGTCACCCCTGCACCCCACTGATCCAACAGCAGCAGGCTTACATCCCCACAGCCAGTCAGTCCCCCTGTCAGTCACCATCTCTCAGCTTCAGGACCACCTTGCTACAGTCCCATCAGGTAGAAGAGGCCTTCCCAGCCCTGTTCAGGGGCACGTGGCCATGACAGGAAGGGGTGTTGGGTCTGCCCACCCTGCCCTTCTGCAGATGTGCACACTGGGACCACCACCTGGGAAGTACTGAGTGGACAGTGAGGGTGCGGAGGGTGTGAGTTTCCCAGCCCCTCCTCCCACGAGCATCCACGAGAGAAAGACCCTCGGGCCACTCAACTCTGGGGGTCAGTTCAATGAAGGTGGAGGTCACGTGGCTTATAAGCTTACAAGTTGGGGGACCCTGAAGGTGAGGGGACCAAAGGAGTAGTGTGCGCATCTTCTAAGTCCCAGAATGTTCTCCCAAACGGACCCTTGTTCCTGTGTGCACCCCTCATTGTCTCTGAAGAACTTATACTATGGAGATCAAAGGACATTACAGACAGGCGGGGGAACCCTGTGTCTTCCCCTCCCCACACAGAGAGATCTTTGTGGTCACTAGTTTCTGGTTTCATAATTCAGTCCTGTATCCACAGGTGAAGGGGACAGTGCTGGCTGAGTGGTTAGAATCCTTGTATTCCATGCGGGAGACCCGGGTTCCATTCCCAACCAGTGCCCCTCCCATGCAGCTACCACCATTCCTGGGGTGGCTGTGACACTGAAGAGGTTCAGCAAAGCTTCCAGAGTAGGGAAGACTAGGGTCAATGGGACCCCTCTGGACCGTCCACAACTCCAGAGGATGGGCCAGGACGTAGAGCGTCTTATTCATTGAGTAAGTGGTCAGTGAGCCGGCTCCATACGAAGGCTGCTAACAACAAAACCACCTGCAGGTGAGATCCCTTGCCAGTAGCAGAGGCCAAGGCCCAGGTTTCAGTTATTTATTAAAGGTCCAAGTGGAGAAAAACGCAAGCCCTGAGGTCCACCAGGTGGGCCTCCCCGCCCCCACCCGGCCCAGTGCTGCATGCTGCGGTCCCTGGCTCCCTCTAGTGGCGCTGGCCAGCACTGCTCCCGCTGCCCACTGCAGGCCATCTGTCGGGGGCTCCTGTCCTGCAGGAGTGAGTACACAGGACATTGATGGCCACAGAAATCTGATTCATCAGCCTCTGGACCCAGGGGGCCTGGCCGTCTGAGGAGGAAGGACAAAGGCCCAGGATGGAAAAACACAGCAGCCAAGGACAGGACCGTCTCCAGGGCCTTAGCAGCACGCAGCCCGCCTCTGCCAGCAGCTAATCATGGCCACCTCGGCGCACGCTCTGCGGCTGCTCCCCACCACCTGCAATGCAGAGGACGGGCATGGCCGACTGGCCCCTCGCTGCTGTGTGGCCGGAGCTCCGGCCACCGTCTCCGCCCTCCTGGGACAGATGGGCCCTTGCACATGGAGCTTGGATAGGACAGGTCCACTTCTCCACATGTTCACTCCAAGGGTGGGGGAACCCCCATGCCAGAAACCCAGACCACTCGAGATCCAACACAAGGCACACTTGTGAAACCAGTCCGTTCCTGCTTGCAGCAAGCCTGGGGGCCAGGACGGAGCAGACAACTCCTCTCAGGTTTCCAAGCTGTGAATCTTCACGGGAGCAGACCAGCTCACCTTCCTCCCGTAGAGCAGCCGGTGGGTTCACAGTGCCAGGCGCGGGCAGCACTGGCTAGCACCTGGGGTATGGCCGGCGGAGCAGGAGGCTGGCCTGGGACAGGGTGGGAAGACTCGGACTAGGAAGCAGTCTTTCTGGAAAGTGGAGTCCCTGGTGGTACAAACACTCTCAGCTGACCACTGAGAGGTCAGAGGCTTGCATGCACCCAGAGGTGGCTCAGAAGAAAGCCCTGGTAATCCACCTCCAAAATCTTCAGCCCGGGCTCAGGCGGCCTTCCAGGGTGCACAGATGGGGCGTGTACACTGAGCAGAAATGACAGCTTTATCCACAGACGAAGAAAAAGTACACAGGCCTCTGGAGGGAGCCTGATCCCTCTCAGACCATGCCAGTCATTCTGCCCCAGAAGAGAGATTCCAGAACATTCTCTGGGCCTCCACCATGAGGAAGACCCTGGGCGAGATGAATTGACACAGTAACTGGGGTAACAGGTATGTCAGAGACAGTGAGACTGGCTTAGGACGGGACGAGGTTCAGAGCTACTGTATACAGGCTCGCTATGAGTCACAGGCAACTCGACGGCACATGACAACAGTCTTCTATGTGATGGTGTCACGGAGGACACAAGATACCAAGCACTTGTCAAAACCTATCAAACTACATGATACAAATTGTGAACCCAGTTACTGGTTCTGTGGAAGAAGAAAGGCCTGGCTGTCTGCTCGTCTATGTCACCACCTAGGAAGCACGATGATGGGTTTCCCAATCTCAGGCAACCAACTGCGTTACGCACTGTGGCTTTCAGCTAATAACCTACCAAAGACTGCCTTTTTTATTTTAACAAATGTACCAGAAGAATACAAAATGTTAAAAGTATGGGATAGTGTGTGCAAAGCGGAAGAAGAGAAGGAATTTGGGCTCACTTTACACTTTCTGCACAATCCGTCCATAAACCTAAAATCACTCTAAAAATACTGTCCATACCCAGACGCGCACTGTTCCCGTGCGCCACCAGGTGGTGGAATGTGGGTACTACTCCCTAAAATTGTTGAACAACATAGGAAGCAGCCGGCAAGCTTGTCAGTTCCAAAGACAAGACCCCTTCAGGAGCCATGGTATCGGGTGCTGGCCAGTCGGTCCACACTCACACTGCCCAGTCCCGTGGCATCCTCCTACACCCAAGCCCACTGCCACAGCCAGCTCACTGCGGGTCTTCCTGTTTGCTGAGCCCATCTGACAACACAGGCCCGAGGTCCTCCCAGGTGCACTTTCAGCGGACAGCCAGCCTTGGGGGCAGAACAAAAGCCATCGTTGGGGCAGCGAGGCTGGTGTCTCCAAGGATGACTGTCCCACCTCCAGAAGGTGGCCCACCGTGGCCCCCGACCCAGTGCAGAGAGGAACTGGGCATGCTTCCCTTGATCTTCCCTTTAACGAGAAGGAAGAAGGACACTTGAGAAGGGTTTCTCAGGATCCCGGCTCCCAGACCAGAAACGGCCAGACTGCAAGTCACTGCCACCTCAACACGTTCCCAGTAGCTTGTTTTTCAGACATGGAACTCCAGGTCTTTTCTCAGAGGCCTCTCGGAGTGGATCCAAACCACCACCCTCCGAACTGCCATCTCCAGGGAAGGGACGAGAGAAATAACATCCACCCAGGATGGCCCTGGCTCCCCCGAAACTGGCCATGGGGTCTATCCTGACTCATAGTGTCCACCCTCGAAGACTGTGAGTCTTCACTGCCATCTTTGTTCCACAGAGCAGCTGGTGGATTCAAACGTCTGACCTTTCCATTAGTGGTCAGCTGTGTTTGTCAAACACTATGCCAACTAGGGTGCCTTGGCTCCCTGATCCCCACTGATCCCCCTGCCCCCATGCCCAGGACCTGAACTTTCAACAGCACATGCTCCTAGGACTGACCAAGACCCCGGCCCTCTGTGGGCTCCTGAGAAGGAATGCTCCCTGTGAACCCCCAGCCCTGACCCACTCAGGAATCCTTACGAAACTGATGCCCAAACCAGAGGTGGTGGCTTAATGTGCCACCCCCAAATCCCAGTCTTGAAAAGGGGTTTCACAGGGGCCAGGTTGTGGGGTGTGTACAGATGAGGGCCTCCTGGGGTCCTGGCAGTGTCCAGATTGGGGTAGCACCTGAAGAGCAGAGTCACCTCAAGGCTAAGGTGTCAATCCTTTAAGAGGTGACCCCTCCCAGGTAAGCTGGCCACTGGTCACCCAGGTGTCAGACACATGAAAGAGAGAGAGAGAGAGCGAGCAGAAAGGCTGGTACCCCCCGCATGGGCCTGCACCCACCACAGCTATGTCCTCGGGGATGCTGTCTCCGGCAGCCCCCCACAAGGAGGCTCAGGGGGCCCTGGAGACCAGAGGGCGGGGTGAGCGGGCAGGGCGTGGCCTCCTGGCAGCTTTTCACATTTGCTTTGCACCTTTTTCGCCAGCACAGAAGCAAACAAACGACTTGCAAACCGAATGAAAAATGGTGACTCATTACTCCCGATGTGTGATGATGGCTTAATTATTTCTCTAACTGAGGAGAGTGCTTCCTGACAGCAGGTGCAAATGAATTCTCCACTGTTTCAGGAGTGATTGGCCCAGGACAGGCAGAAAACTGGAAAACCCAATTAGAGCGGAGCCTTGTGAAATCAATGGAGCAGGCATTTGCTTGCTTGTTACCCACAGGGATTAAAGACTCTCTGAGAATCGGGGGGGGGGGCTTGGGGATACAGAGGAAAGGGGAGTCCCAGGGTGGGGACCCCAAGAGAGCAGCAGGAAAGGGGGCCTGGGGCCCCAGACACGGCTGCCCTCATGGCGCTCAGGTCCCGTGCCTGGAATGGAGGCAGTGAAGGGCTAAAGAGCCAAGCTCCCCACTAGGGCTGCCCTGTCTCCCCTCCCCAGACCGGGGGTATCCTGCTGGCTCCATCACCGGTGCCCTGTCTGCTTACCCACCAGGGGCACCCTGGCCCTCCTCACTGCTGTTCATGTGCAGTGGGGGTTGTGGGGGGTGTACATACCCGTGTGTGCTGTGAGCGTGTGTACATACATGTGTGTGCTGTGGGTGTGTGTACATACACATGTGCTGTGAACGTGTGGACATACATGTGTGTGCTGTGAGTGTGTGTACATACATGTGTGTGCTGTGGGTGTGTGTGCATACCCGTGTGTGCTGTGGATGTGTGTGTACATACACATGTGCTGTGAACGTGTGGACATTTGGATGTGTATACATACACATGTGTGCTGTGGGCATGTGTACACACGTGTGTGGACATACATGTACTTACACATGTGTGCTGTGGGTGTATGTACACACGTGTGTGGTGTGGACATGCATGTACTTACACATGTGTGCTGTGGATGTGTGTGTATACAGGTGTGTGCTATGAACGTGTGGACGTTTGGATGTGTGTACATACATGTGTGAGCTGTGGATGTGCATCTACATACACGTGTGCTGTGGACGTGTGTGTACA
>NW_006399798.1:2908979-2910890 GCF_000299155.1 Elephantulus edwardii | reverse complement strand
GTGTGCATACATGTGTGTGGTGTGGACGTGTGGACATGTGTACTGTCTGTGTCTTCATGTGGGATGTGTGTGCTCGTACATACAGGCATGTGGGGTGTCCCCAACAACAGAGAGGTGGACCCCTAACCCTTCCACCTTCCCTTTCTCACCCCTGCGTATGTGGCTTCTCCTTCCTGCTCAAATTCCTATGTGAATTCTCCCATTCACGCTGAGACCCCAGCACCGCAGACCCTCCCACATCTGCCACTCCCAGGAAAAAGGGAAATGGGGCACTTTCCCAGTGGGCTTGGGGGACCTATTCCTAAAAGGGATGCCTGAGATGCTTCTGCAGACAGAAGCAGGGTGAGACCCAGCCCAGCCAGACTCACCACCACTCAAGGCTGCCCGCTGGTCATCCACAGCTGGACCCACCATTGCCCAGGGCTGCCTGCTGGTCATCACGGCTGCCTCAGGCACAATGCCACCCACCCAGTCAAGGACATGCATCTGATTATAGGCTGTGTGACTCAGTTTCCCTGACTTACACCCAATCGCCCAGCAATGAGGACATGTAGGATCCTAGTCACCAAACGTTCGTGTCTCTGTGCCCAGAAGCCCACCCGTCTCCCGGCTGCACTGCACAGGTGAGTACACTCACCCGGAAGACACGTTCAGGTCCCAGCCCTCGGTGTCAGTGGGCGGGCCTGGTCTGGAGGACAAACCACATTAGCAGGAAATCCTCCTGGAGATGGTGTGTCTGGATCTGACAAGTGCCATCCTGACACAGCACAGGGAGACCCTCAGAGGAGGCCACGTGAAGACAGAAGCAGAGGCTGGTGTGTTGGGGTCACAGGCCACTGATGCCTGGGGCCACGAGGCCAGAAAGAGGGGAAGGGAGCCCGCCAGCCTGGATTCCAGGCACTGCCTCACCCCAACTGACTGTGAGGACTCAGCTGCTGCTTAAAGCCACTCCCCATCTGCACACCGACACACACCAGCTTTCCACTCCAGGTATGACAAGTGTGCAGCGAGTGCTGGTGGCGCAGCAGTTTGAGCCCGTGGTCTTCTCCTGTAGACAGGACAGCCTTGCAAACCCCACATGTCAGTTCTCTGCACCACAGGGTGACTTGGAACAGACACAATGGATACCCACTGAGTTTGGAGGTCAGTCCTAGCCAGTGGGAGGAAGGTTCTAGGCACTGTCAGAGCCACCATCTCAGCAAGAAGCAGGGAGTACAGCGTCTGCCTCCCTTCACGGCTGTCTGCCTGGAGGAGGCAGCAGGTGGGTCCCACAGCATCACGCCAGCCACTCGACCCCCTGCCCAGGCACACTCACACCTGCACATCGGCTCCAGGCCTGTGTCCACAGAGTGCCCTCCTTGGGACAAGCAGCTACCACTCATCCACACCCCGGCAGGCAGGCAGGACTCCACACCCTGGCCAGTGGTGCCCCCAGCCTGGGCACTACATCTTTGGCCAGTGGCCCTTGGCCACACTTAGGCTGGAGTTGGGACTGTGAGGACCCACCTAAGGGCCTGGAGAAGGTGTGGGCTCCTTATGTCACAGAAGGAACGTCATGGGTACAGGAGACAGTGGGGCAGAGGCAGGAAGGGTGAGGGAGTGCCCCTGAATAGGACCAAGGTTGGGGGAAACACAGAGTAGCTGGGGAACTGGAAAGAAGCTTCTAGAAGCAATCTGCTCCATCAAACCCCTTTGATTTCCCTAGCAAAACCTTGAGCCACACCCTCAAGTCCATCACCCCATTACTGTCCACCTGAATCCACCTGAACAGGATCCGTAGGCCCCCAGTCCACCCCAGCGCCCATGCCAGTTCCAGGGCCCACGCCAGTCCACCCCAGAACCCACACCAGTCCATCCCAGGTCTATACCAGTCCACACCAGAACCCACACCAGTCCATCCCAGGTCTATAC
>NW_006399798.1:2902619-2908879 GCF_000299155.1 Elephantulus edwardii | reverse complement strand
CCACACCAGAACCCACACCAGTCCATCCCAGGTCTATACTAGTCCACACCAGAACCCACACCAGTCCATCCCAGGTCTATACCAGTCCACACCAGTCTACCCCAGAGCCCATGTCAGTCCACCCCAGAACCCACAGCAGTCCACACCAGCATCCTGCAGGAGCAACTTGTAGTGAAATTCAAGTCAGCAACTGCCTCCCCGAAGAAGGTGGGGGAAATGGCTGTAAACAACTCTCCGTAGCCATAGAGACCATTAAAAATAGATTGTTTCCCCCATCTTGTTTCTCAGCGATGTACAGCTGAGTTCCCTCACACCACATTATTATTACTTTTTAATTAAGAATCATTTCCTCCTTTCCACAGGAAAGCGGGTGAGGGCACGGAGCTTTCCAACACGGCACCTTCAGGACACGTTCCGACGTGTGAGGCTAGGTACACCCGCCTTGTAGATGTACACGCTGCTGGGCAGTGCCCAGCCTTGTCCCTGGGTCCGCTGGGTACCTCACTCCCTCTGTCTGAGTCTGTCCTTCCATCTGTCCACCATTCACTTTGTGTTCCAGCTGTCGGTGGACTGAGAGGACACGGGCCCAGGAAGGCAGCCGAGCTGCCTGTCACGGAGGTGAGCCATGCACAAGACCACAGGTGGTTCTGAGAAGGTTATCCCCATAGGGGACAGGATGGGGTTCCAGGAACCACAGCTCCTGGACCTGGTGGCTGCAGACACCAGTGGTCCAGCTGTGCCCAGAGCAGCAGTATGAACGTCAGTCCCTGGAAGCCCCCACGCCATCAGGTTCCCCAGATGCCCATGACACTTCATTACTCACAGGAAACCCCCACAGCCCACCACAGCAGTGCGTGAACAAATGCAGCTGTGCTGCAGGTCCACCCAATAGTCAGGTCAGGACCAGCCTGGCACACAGCTGTCCACTCTGAGTGGCCCTGGACGGGGCTTTCATTCTCTGAAGGACATCTTAGATTCCCTGTCTCCAGATAGCAGAAGGGAGGATGGGGGCAGGGGCACAGGGGGACCTCGGAGCTGGCACTGCTCAGTGGCTGGTGAGAACACGGGCCCAGGACATTTCAGCTCTTGGGGCATCACATCAGAGAAGATGCACACCGCGGGGAGGCACGGTCCTGCCTCGTGCATGTCTGCGTGTGTGTGAGGGGGCATGTTTATGAGTGTGATGTGTGTATATATCTGAGCGTGTGTGAGTACGTACATGAGTGTATTCATCTGTAAGTAGGTCAGCATATGACTGTGTGTGTGTGTACGAGCGTGTAGATGGGTGTTATATGTGTGTGACATATATGAGTGTGTGCATATATGTATGAGCATCTAGAAACTGGAAGAGGTGCATCCGTGCGTGCAGACGTGTCAGTGTGAGCTGTGTGATCTGCATCACTGTGTGTGTGCCTGTGTCTACGTGTGCACAAGACTATGTGCACACGTGTGGGAGGGGAGTGCATGCATTCGTGCAGGTATGTGAGTGCAAGTGCACGTGTGAGCTGCACACAGTATGAATGTGTGTGTAAACTGTATGCCTGTGTGAATCCTCTGTGAGTGCACATGTGTATTTGTGTACATGCATGAGTGTGGGCACGTGAGTGTGCATATGTCCATATGTGAGTGTATTTGTGCATGTGCACGAGTGTGTGCATGTGAGTGCACATGTGTATATGCATGAGTGTGTGTAGATGCAGAAGTGTGTGCACGTGAGTGCATATGTACATGGGTGTGCGTGCAAACACATGTGTGGGTGTGCATGAGTGTGTGCATGTGAGTGCACATGTGTGTGTAGATGTAGACGTGTGTACGTGAGTGTGCATATGTATATGGGTAGGTGTGTGTGCACATAAGTGTGCATGTGTACATGTGGGGTGTGGGTGTACACGTGAGTGTGCACATGAGTACACATATGTACATGTGTGGGTGTGTGTGGATGCACTAGTGTGTGCATGTGAGTGTGCATATGTACATGTAGGTATGTGTGCATGTGAGTGTGCATATGTACATGTGTGGGTGTGTGGATGCACTAGTGTGTGCACGTGAGTGTGCATATGTCCACGTGTGGGTGGGTGTGCATTCTGATTATGCATTTGCTAGTGTGGTTTTACGCATGTGAGTGTGGATCTGTGTGCCTTTTCTGTATGAGTACATGTATGTAAGTGTGTACATGAGTGTGCACATGTGCATTTTCATTTCCATGTGAGTATATGTGTGTGAGCTCCAGTGTGTGCATGCACGGACGGTTGGGTGGGAAGTGGCCCTGCCCAGTGGCAGGACTGTCAAAAACAGAGCGCAGCACAGTCACATGACTCACTCATCTTCAGGAGAAAGGTGGCTTGTTTGATGGCGTTTGAGCTCAACAGGAACTCGGCCTTAGTCTGGGGACCAGGTGGTGCAGGCTCTTTGTCCACTGAGGACTCCAAGGTGCCTCCCCGCTCCCAGAACTACTCCTCCATGTCCCCCAGCACGAGCACCCCGGCCGCAGCATCCTTGTCTGCCTGGGATCACAGCCCAGTTCTCAGGGAGGGGCCATGGAAACTGGCATCAGTCTTCTGTCTCTGCACCTCCTCACACCTGCTCAATCCAGATGGAATCCAGTCGAGAAGCCTTGCCAGCAACCCAGGCCGAAAGAGCTGCCCGCTGGGGCCCCAGGAGAGGCTGTGAGCATTTGCTTGTCAGCAGCCCTTGGTCCACAGGAAGATGCTTGGGACACCCTCTTCCTGGCCAGCCTTGCCTCCCTTGAGCCCTGCCAGGCACCAGGTATAGCACCCCAGAGCCCCTCACTGCTCCCATTGCTTCTCAGGGTCAAGATTGCACACACCCACGCAGCGTTCCCGTGACCCTGGAAGGGGGCACTGCAGAGGAAAAGGGCACCATGCATGACCTTCCCAGGAGCCGAAGGACAGAGCTTGAACTGACCAAGGAAAGTTCGGGGACCCTGAGAGCATCTCAGAGTGAGCTAGGGCCTTCTCTCTGCTGCACTGTCCTCCCCGGCTGGGAAGGGGCCTCTAGAGTCCCAAGAGGACATCTGTCTGGATGCTGACCCCTTGCTGACAAGTAGAACCTCAGGCCACACAAGTGGAAGCATCCATAGAAATGAAATCTGGGGAGCCAAGTACAGACAAGAAGGACACTGTCCCCAGCTGCGATTCCTCTCACACTGACCATCTCCTATGTCCTGACCCAGCCTCACCTGTGGGTAGCTGGACAGGGCTTGCTTTTCTCCTCAGCAGACACTGAGGTTGGCCTGGGTATGGTGTCAACTGTGTTCCCCAAAACATGTGTCTACTTGGCTAGACCATGACCCCCAGTACTAAGTGGTTGTTCCCCGTTTGCGATACAGTTGAAGGTAACATTTTGTGGTGTGTCTCTAACTTACATGCCATGAATCTGTGAGGTGGAATTTCAGTATCATATAGCTTGAGCTGTACCATGCTACTCAAGTCACACATTGGCTTGAGTCATACCTTTTATCCCGTATGATCCCGTATGACCCAAGGAGACAGAAGTGAGCTGAGATAGGGGCCTGACTACCACCAAGAAAAAACCAGGAATGGGGCAAGTCCTGCCTGACCCAGGTTCCTGCGCTGAGAACCTTCTAGACCCAGAGGATGATGGATGCCAAATGCTCAAAGGTCTCCAAGGATGCTAGGCCACAGATGCAGAAAGAAGACAAGGACTGTTCCCCAGAGCTAGCGGAGAGAGGTCTTCCCTTACACCTGGCACTCTGCATGTGGACTTGAATAGCCTAAACTTTGAGAAAGTAAAATTCTGTTTGTTAAAGCCACCCCCTTGTGGTGTTTCTGGAGAAGACAGGGTGGTTCAGATGCTGGAGAGGTGAGATGGTGCCAACCTCTCTTCCATCCAGGCCCTGCCGCTCTCCCCACCTCTGTGGACTTGGGTTTCGCTCTTGGGCAGAGCAGAGAGAGCAGCAGGCTCCTGGCCCAGGTGGCAGGGAAGGAGGGTCAGGTGTAGACTCACCTTCAGCTGTCATCTCCTCTGCTGGTTGGGGCTGGGGCAGGAAAACGACAGTGGAGAGGCTTCTACTAACATTAGGAACCCATACCCCCACTTCCATGTGCATGAAGTCTTTTCTGCAGCTGGATGGCACCAACATACCTGGTCACAGGTGAGCACACTCACCTGGACTGAGGGCACCTCACTGGAGCCCTCGAGGAAGAGCACAGCCCTGCTGCGCCTGGACCGCAGAGGGGACACCCACCCTGTGACAGTCCCTTCTCAGGGTGATTAGAGGCCTAGCTTGTCCTTGAGGGCTGAAACTGAGGGCTTTCCTTCACCCCTTCTCAGAGAATGGGGCAGTCAGGGGACAGTCCAGACCAGAAGCCACACAGCCCCAAATGCCACCCAGCTGGACCTCAGCTGCAAACCCTTCCTCACAAGCACAGGTGCATGTGCGCACGCGCACACACAGACACACACACACACACACACACACCCTCAGCTGCAGACTGTTCCTCACATGTCCACACACCCCCCTCGGCTGCAGACTCCTCCTCATATACACATGACCCCCAGCTGTGGAGACACACACACACACACACACACACTGCTTTCTCTTCCCTGGAGGTCAACCAAGTTCTTTCTACAAGTGCCTTCCCCCCAATTTTCTCCATCAGATAATCCCCTAAAGCAATTTTGCAAAGAAAGGTCAGCACTCGGTCCGCCAGGCGAGCCTTACACAGAGCGCACCACTGCTCGTCCTGCATCCGCCAGTGATGCAGTGTGTGTGCGCGTGCGTGTGCATGCCTGAGTGCGTCTGCAGTGTGTGTACCTCTGTGCATACGTGCACTGCATGCGTGGGTGTACGTGCATGTGTGAACATTGTGAGGGGGCATGTGTACATGCATGAACACTGTGTGCAAGAGCATATGTGCGTGTGTGAGCAATGTGTGTGTGTGTGAGCCAGTGCGAGCTACTCCTGGGTGAGGAGGCGCACAGCAGGCCCCGTGCACCGTGGGGATGGGTCAGAGCAGCGCGCATACGTGAAGGCACTGCGCACACTGGCATGCCTGCATTAACACCGTGTGTGTGCACTCGGGCACGTGTGTATATATGAGCATGGAAACCAGCTGCCAAACCAGGTCTCCTCCAGCTCAGCAACCCCACGTGTCTGAGTAAAATCACACCCCACAGGTTTCAATGACTGAGCATTTGGAAGCAGACTGCCAAGTCTTTCTTCCGAGGCACCTCTGGGTAGATTCAAATCTGCCAGCTTCTGGTCAGCAGCCAGGCGTGTCCATTTGTAACTCCAGGGGTTCCAAGTCCTGAGAGTGGTCCCCACCCTGTGACAGAGCCACCCTGCTCAGACCTGCCCTTCGGGGAAAGATGCTATGAGAGGAGCTACAACCCACCGAGGGAGTGAGAGGGCCCCACAGGGCGCAGACCGGCAGTGGAGACCGAGGCCTTGCGCAGAGCAAAGTGGGGGTTCACGGGAGTCGAGTCCCCATCAGTGCTCACTTGGCTCAGGCTACAACCTGCTCACCAATGCCTCCCTGTTAATTTACATCAATTATACTTGGATTCTGCAACAAACAGATGTCTCAGTTCAAAGCCGATAATGATGGTGCTGGTGGTGAGGGACTGCATGGTCGCCTGGGCACCGGGAGAACGGCAGCCACAGCCATCCCAGGGCCGTAAATCTGCAGGGACATCCTGCAGCAGGCAGGGCGGGACTGTGGCTTCATCCTTCCCAGCCCCGCCACCATGGGCTGCTCCACATGTGGGAACACGCGTGTGGACGTGTACAGGAGGCGGCACATGCTGTTATTACCACTGTGTCTCATCAGCTGCTCGCCAGCACAGCTCCTCGTTCCCCAGGCAGGCCACTCCCACGTCCGACAGAGCTCGGCTATATCCAAGACCTGTCCATGCTGAGAACGGCAAGGTGTGCACCCCTGGGGCATGGAGGCCACCCTGGCTCTGCCTGCTGTCCTCTTCAGTCCTTCCTGACAATGGTCATCAGGTGCTCTCTGGGAAGCGGAAGGCACAACTAAGTCCAAGATGTGTGTGTCCGTGAGTCTAATGCAGGTGCACGAGGACAAATGCCCACACAGGAGGGACAGGCGCTTCCCAGCTGCCAACAAGAGGCGCCTCTGTGTGTGCGCGTGCATGTCCATGAACACATGCGTGTGCATTAAGTGTGCGGAGACGTGCACACTGTGAAAGACTAAGGGTACTTCAGACCTGCATGAACACAGACACACGATGCACTTCTGCCACTTTGTATTTTGTTG
>NW_006399798.1:2882328-2901749 GCF_000299155.1 Elephantulus edwardii | reverse complement strand
AACCGTGCACCTCTGAGATTGCAGTTGCAGCTTCTTGCCACTAGGCCACCAGAGCTCGCCTCATAAGAACTTTGTATTTAGTGACATTTTTTGACGGGTTTGTGTACATCCCTCACATCACCTTTGCCACTTTGGAACAATCTCTTCTCGGACAGCACCCCCTGAACCTCAGTCTCTTCCTCTCTCAAAGGCGAGAAACAATACCCATATCCTACAGGGCGTGAGGACCCAGTGCAGTGACTGACGGAAGCATCTGGACACTACAAGGCACCCAGGGAACCCGAGATCATTTTGTGCTCAATCCCCAGGATCCGCCATCCTTCCCTCTAAGGGAATGATCACAATAGAGATGTAAGTTGCTCACAGGTGTGTCTCAAATCTGATGTTTCAAATACACAAGTTGGCTCATGATTCCCTCCATAAAGGCGTCCTTAATATGGGCATGGCAAGTTCCCGGAACATTTTAAATACGCTGTTACCTGGAATGGACCTATCTGGATGTTTTTCAGGATCATTTGGAATTCCCAGGGAAAATGTCCCCAACCATGAGAATGAAAGCAGAGGCAGGAGTCGGGGGTCCCTGAGGACAGCATCTTGAGGTAATCTCCTCTGGCAGCTGTCCAGAGCCCCCTGGACCTGCTCTTGAGGACCTCTCTCACACTCCTCCAAGCCCTGCAGGCTCCATCCAGGACTGGCCCACAGCTTGTGGGAAGGGACCACCAGGCCCACCCACAGTGTCTAGTGGGGATTTCCATGGGGGCCCCCAAAAAACCCCATGTGCTCATGAGGGGCTCTTTCTGCTCAGAGAGCACAGGCTCCACTCTGCCCTCCGGGGGGTCCACAGCCACCTGAGAGGAGGGGGAGGAAATAGGGGCTGTGTCACCCAGGAGATCACCTCACCCAAAGAGGGGGCTGCCAGAAGGTGGTCTCGGCCCCTTTATGGTTCTAGTGAGGGGAGTGTCTCTGTTTGCTTGGGGGCCTTTGGCCAGCCCGCTGGGGACAGTGTGATGGAGGGTGGGGCTCAAGGTCATACCCCATGATGTCATGTGAGGTTATGTCAGATGGGCCTTTGGCCCACACCAGTGACACAATGAAAGGTGGGGCTCGGGAATCACACCAAGTGATGAAGGGGACAGGGCGTACACACAGCTCTGTGCCCACAGAGAATGGGGTGCACACTCCTTTCTCAGAACTAGGCACCCCAGAGGAGATTACAGGCCTCAAACGTTGAAAATCCCTAACTAACCTTCATCTCCCTTCCTGGCCATCTGTACCTCCTGCCCCATGCCCTGGCCTCTGCTGCCACCAACACCAACTCTGCAGGCAGCAGCCACAGAGAGTGCCTACCTGTGTGTACATGCCCGCACACATGTCCACACAAATGCCTTTGTACACATCCTGCACATGTATGTGTGCATGCATCACATACACACATGTCCACGTGTGATCACACATCCATACGCGTATCTACAAGCTCTCACACTCACATTCAGCTCCCTGGACACATATGCACACAATACCCAGACCCACACCACATGCACACCGTTCTCCAGGCCACATCCTTCCTGAGTGGAGGTCAGCTTGCCTCCAGTGTCCATGAGCCCGGATTGATTTTTTTTTAAGCAGGAGAGAAGAGAAGGCTCTGAAAATGAGAGCATGGCCTTGTTGTGTGTGCCCACTATCCACTTGCTTCGACACAGTGTGGGGACACTGCGCCTGGATGTGGGCTCTGGGGTCATAGAAGAAGGGAGTGAGGAAAAGGACAGGGGTCTCCAGTGCCCTAGAATGAGGAAGGATATCGGGAGTCCAAGAGGAGGCTGCCCTGAGAATGGAGTCCTGGGATTTCACTCCAGCTTTCCAGAGACACCAGGAAGCACCTGGCTCTGTTACAGCCTGACTCTCCCTACACTGTGTGCCAACAGCAGGGGCTGCCCACGGCTCTGAAGACAACTACAGAGAGCGCAGGAGTGCTTCCAACAACAGTCTGCAGTGCTGCTGTTTTTACAACAGCAGGAACAATTTCCTGACTGAAACATGCCCAAAACATCGTCCAAGATGAAAAATCAAACAGGCAAAAAAAGGGCAAAAATACTGTCACGTTTCATTCCTGGAATCTTCCAGCAAACAAATTCAGGGAAATGCTACACCTGCATTCGGAGAGTCTTCCCCACCCATAGTTTATTTAACTGTTCTTTTTCAGGTCTCTCAATCAGAAAGGCGATTTCAAAATCAAATATGCTCTCGAGAATACTTCTGTTCTTAGCATTAAGTATAAATATGATTTGTCCTCTGCTATGCTCAACAAACATTACTTTTCATTCACCAACAGACTATCTCCCGAGAACATCAGACATGAGGTCAAAACCCACACACGCACAGGCGGCTCTGTTCTCAAGTTAGCTGGAAATAGCCAGACACACGCCCAAGACTGAAAATTAACCAGAGAACAGGTTGGGTTTCAAGATCAAATGGGGTTGGGGGGACATTCTCTTCTAAAAATTGTGATTTGAGTGAAAGTTTATAGAGGAAATGGGTTTTTTTTTACATACATTTTGTTTAATAACATTATTTACAATACCCAGAACATAATCATACTACTCTGACTTCCTCTCTGTAATTCTCATTTCCTCCTATCATATCCTTCTATTCTACCACTACCCCACTTCTGGGCTTTTTCTTTGAGAGCTGTTGCTCTAGTGAGTTTATGTGGTTGATTGTTCCAAGGAATGAGAGGCTCTCCGGTGTCAGTGGCCACCTTATAGGCCTGTCTATTGTTGGGCTAAGGTAGCCCTGGTGGCCCAGTGCTAAGAAGCTGTGCTACAATCCTGAAGGTGGTTGTTGTTGTTGTTATTGTTGTTAGGTGCTGTTGAATCGCCTGCAACTCATAGTAAGCCTATGTACCACAACCTTAAACCCTACTCTATCCTGTGTCAATCTTATTCTCTCTGACATACCTACCCCTATTACCCCAGTCACTGAGTCAGTCCATCTCATCCAGGGTCTTCCTCTCCTGCACTGTCCCTTCACCCTCCCAAGCATGATGTCCCTCTCCAAGGACTGGTCCTGCTTTGCAACATGTCCAAAATATGTCAGATGAAGCTTCAGAATCCTTGCCTCCAAGGAACAGTCTAGTCTCCCCCCTCTAGAACAGACCAATTCTCCCAGCAGTAGATGGTATAGTCAATACTCTTCTCCAGCACCACAGCTCAAAGGCATCAATTCTCCTTCTATCCTCCCTAGTCATTGTCCAGCCTTCTGATGCATAACAAGTGATTGCAAAGACTATGGCCTGGATTGCGCACACCCTAGTCTCCAGACTGACACCATTGCTCTTCAGTACTTTGGTGAGGTCTCTGACAGCAGACTTCCCAATCCTGAAGGTATGTGGTTCAAATCCACCGGCTGTTCTGTATGAGCAGGATGGGTAATTTCCTCCTGTGGAATTAACTGCCTTGGAAAACCCATTGAAGGGTCAGCAATGGGTCAATTCTGAATCGACAGCACACAACAACACTGTCGGGCTGAAAATCAGTCACAGGGTGAGTTTTATTCCAGGTTCGAAGAGTGAGTATGGGCCACAGTTTTGAGGCTTCTACCAAAATCTTATCGGCCCAATAAGCCTGCCTTGTTTATGTTTCTGGTCCTGCCCCACATTCCCACCCCCCCACCCCCAACCCAGGATCTTTCAGAGTGGTCAGTGGTGGTGGTTTAAATAGTCACCTTTGGCCTTTTGTGACTGTGAAACCTATTCATTTAAGAACTACCTTATTTGTTTGAAGTGGAAACAAAGGACAATTTAATTAATTTGTTAATGATGCTTCCCTCCCACCACACTCCAGAATCAAAGGCCTGGTGTCCCAGACGTGCAGGGAACAGATCCCTTACGATGCCCTCAGGCAGAGACGTGGGGGAAGGCAAGAGCCTCAGTGTACAAGCACACCAAAGGACGCCTGATTGGAAAGATCTGGAACGCCTTCTCCCTCCTTCTTGGCTTGAAACCAGGAGGTCTGAGAGACAGGAACTAAAACATATGGAGCAGGGCCTGCCGTCCGCATTGTTTGATAACTGAGTGAGGGCAGGGAAGGCGCCTGTCGCTGCAGTCAGCTGCTGGCCACTCCTCACGGCCACGTCACTAGAGTGAAATCCTGCCTGTCCGACATCCTCACCTCACTGACACCACAGGTGAGGCATTAAGAGCTACCGCGTCTGAGACGCTGCCTTCCTCTCTGCCCTCCCAGCCCTGAGACGCTGCCTTCCTCTCTGGCCTCCCAGCCCTGAGACGCTCTCTTCCTCTCTGCCCTCCCAGCCCTGCCTTCTCTAACCAGCTGGCTCATCTCCTTCCCTTCAGCATAAGGTGGACAGACAAGGAGACACACAAAGAGGAAGCCAGGCCCCAGGACCAAGAAGTCCCAGGCCCTAGACCAGGAAGGACCCTCCTCTAAAGCTAATGCCCTGAATTTGTGCTTTTAGCCTCCAAAATGGGGTGGGGAAGATGTGTTTTTCTAAAGCCACTCACTTTTGGCACGTGTGTAACAGTGCTGGGATGCTCAGGCATTGTTCATCTGGGGAAACCCATCCAGGATCAGAAGCCGAGAAGCAGTGACAGTGGGGAAGAGGAGCTGGAGGGCGCTGAGGCTCCCACATGGGCTCTGGGGCAAGACCTCAGCCCCCTTCACCTCAGCTCCCTGAGGCCAGCAGCTTCCCCTCTGTGAACCTTCTCTGTTGTAGGACAATGATGGTGGCATCAGCCTTCGCAGTACGAGACATGCCGGGGCAGAGAGCTCAGAACGGCACCAGCACACAACCAAACACCGCGGCGTCAAGTGGCTTCCAGCTCCTCGCGGGGGCCACACGTGTACGTGCGGGGGTCCACACTCCCCGAGGTTTTCAGAGCTGGATTTTCTGAGTTAGACCAGGCTTTTCAGCTAAGGTGCTCTGGGGGGACTCGAACTAGAACAGCCCGCCTTACCGTTAGCAGCTGCACGCTCAGCTGTCTGTGTGACTAGGGTGGTCACTGCTGCATTGATCCCGGTCATGATCCCCCTGGCAGAGGGGACAGTGCTCACGGGGTTTTCAGGGGCTGATGTCTCACAGGTAGACAGCCAGGCCTTTCTTCTGAGGCACCTCTGGATGGAGTCAAACCTCCAACACTTCACTAGTCATTGGGCAAACTTGGCATTTGCATCTGGGAACCCCTACACCCTGCACACAGTAGGCCCTTTGTGGGTGCTGGTCACTTGGACAGACAGAGGTGCCCTCCCGGCCTCTTCCAGCTGCACCAGCACCCACCCCCTATTTCTCACGCACACAAACCTGTTTGCACACTCTCTGCACGAGCCCTTTGCTGCGGCATGTGGCTTCCCCACAGCAGCCTTTGGGCCCCTGATGGCTCCTCTCCACCTTGCACCTCCCGAGCCACCTCCTCCCACTCCCAGCTCTGTGTATCAGAGGCGCAAAACAATTCAGCATTGTTCCAAGTCAACCATGATCAAGAAGGGAGACTGACCACAGCTAGACCACATAATGCAGATCAAGGGAGCTTCCCAGAGCCCAGCTCATTCTATGGACGCTCTGACAGCCATGCCCGACCTCGGCTGCCTGGAGCCCCCCATGTCCTGTCCAGTGGTCCCCAACTTGCACAAAGGTCCTCTCGGGGCTCCTGCAGGATGGGTCACACAGCAGACAGAAGCTTCCAGAAATGCCAGCCATCACTTACTATGAGCCACTCCTGTAGGACAAGCACAGACGTGGAGTAGGCAGTGTCCCCTCGGCCCCCAGGTCCCCAGGTGGACGTAAGCAGACCCATGAGCTCGGCCACCTCAGTGGTGTTCCACGTGCAGAGTATTCATCCAGGGTTTTTGAGCATCCACAGGCGAGACAAGCAGTGAGGGGCATGCTGAGGGGCGGAGGACACGCCGCACACAGGCCTGGGGATGCGTGGACACGGGGACAGCCAGGACACATCCAGGACGCTCCTAGCAGCCACGCCCAGCATGGCCAGAGCCGGGGAGGGGTGAAGCCGGCGGGACTGCATGAGGAATCTGGACCTGAGGGCAGCGGGGCGAGGTGGACAGACGTCAGGATAAAGGCGGAAGCTGAGACCAGGCTGGGCTGCGAGGGGCAGAGTCTGAGCCAGAGGCAGAGGAGGCCAAGGGACCCAGAAGTAGAAGCTGCCCGGTCCATACAGGGCCCTGGAGGGGCTAACTGCTAACTGAGAGGTCAGGAGTTCAAACCCACCACAGCTCTGTGGAAGCTGGTGGCCAGCAAAGCCCGGGGGGGTTCTGGCTGTCCCACTGCGTGCTCTGATAAATGAAAAATCCACCCTCTGGCAGCTAACAAGTGCAAGCAGAGGGACCAGGACCTGGGCTTGCTGCGGAAAGGGTAAGAGGGGACCGTGTTAAAAAAAAAAAAAAAAGAGGGGACCGTGGAGATAGTTTGCTGAAGACTGGCAGTTCAAATCTACTGGGAGACACTTCAGGAGTAAGGCCTAGACACTTCCATTTGAAAAATCAACTACTGAAAACCCTCATTTCACTCGGACACATGGGGTGTAGTGAGTCGGTGTCCCCCAGGCAGCAGCTGGCTTCTGTCCCAAATGCCACAGTCCCACCAGACGCCCTCAGCCACCATCAGAGCTGGAACATGATCATACCCATTGCACAGATGAGGAAACCGAGCCTCAGAGAGGGCTCCTGAGAGACGGCAGGTGGGGCACTGGCCTGGCCCTGATCTCATGAGCCTGACATCTGGGAAGAGCTGGACACGCACACTGCCCTCTTCTGTCCCCAAAGCAGCTCTGTTAAGAGACTAGGGGCCCAGATGATGGGGGTTAAATGGAGCCAGTTTTGTATATTTGCGGTGGTCACTTGTGGTTTCAACCCCAGGCCACTCCAACTCTCCCTTTAGTGGGGTCCCAGGGGCCTGGGGCAGTGTAAGCCTGCCCATGAGCCCCTTTCTCCTCAGCTGCCCCCCACCTCGTCTCAATTCCTCACAGCACCCCCACTGCTCTCACCTCCCTCCAGGCTGGTGGAGGGCAGCTCACTCCTCCCCACGGCCGGCCAGGGCCTGAAGCTCAGCCTACTGCCCGGTGACCAGCACCCTGGTGCTCCCAGTTCTGGCCAGTTCTGAGGGGGCGATGACTGACAGCTGCCCATCTGAGCGGGACTCATCCTCAAGTTCCTCCGGGGTCTGAGGGGCCCACCCTCCCCGGCCCTCTTCTTCTGTAGCTTTGCTGGAATCGTGAGCAGACTGTTAAACAAGCAAGGAGCTCAGGTGCACAGAGCAGGAGCCAGCACGGACAGTGTCACCGGTCACACCGGCCCTGGACAGGCCACCGGTCACACCGGCCCTCAACGGGACACCGGTCTCACCGGCCCTGGACAGGCCACCGGTCACACCGGACCTCAACGGGCCACCGGTCTCACCGGCCCTGGACAGGCCACCGGTCACACCGGTCACACCGGCCCTCAATGGGCCACCGGTCTCACCGCCCCTGGACGGGCCACCGGTCACACCGGCCCTCAACGGGCCACCCATCACACTAGCCCTGGACGGGCCACCAGTCACACCAGCCCTGGACAGGGCCACTATCAGTCATATCAACTCTGGACAAGGCCTCTCTGTCCTAGTTGTTTGGCACAAGGCCACCTTTGGTCACACTGGCCACAAACAGATGTGGTCTGGGGCGGGGCTAGGGAGCTGTCCTGTAGCCCAGAGGAAAGAGACAGAGCAGGTGGCTCAGAGGCCCCACCCACAGGCGTGTCACCTGCACACTAGCCACGCCCCCTTGGCCCCGCCCCAGTCCCGCCCGGCCACGCCCTGGCCCCGCCCCTCCAGGTCCTGTCTCAGAGGGCTCCGTGGGCTCCGCGCGAATCTAGGGAAACACGCATTCCATGCCAGCACGTCATCCTTGCACAGGGAGCAGACCTACAGACATGCACGCATACATACATGCAGCACGTGTGTGCGCACATATGTGGACACATGCACACGCCGGCCCACACTCGTACACATCCCACCCCACCTCTCAGCCTTCACAGGGAGCTGAAATGAAATGAACTTCAGAAGCAGCACAGCCTCCTTCCAGGCTGCCAGGCAGTTGGGAGCATCCCTGCCAGGCTCCTCCCCATCAGCCCCCGCACTGGGCGCCCATGAGGACGTGGGGTTCAACACCCACGGACCCGGCAGGGGGTGCCATGAGCACTGTGTTTCGGGTGTCCTAACCTGCTCCCCAAAATTATAAACAAAATAAAACTCACTCTGTTGGTGTTTTTCTTTTTTTATCCTGAAGGATCTAGAAGGTTCTAGAAGCTACCCATTGCTGCTTCTTGCCATGATAAGATGGAAAGAACAGGCCCCGTGGGTTTCCCTAGACTCACAGAGCAGGCCCTCTGCTCCCCCACTGCCCGTTCTAAAGAGAGAACCACATGCTCCCGGGTCTTTGAAAACAGCTGGAATGTTCTACAAGGAAACATCAGCACAGCCAGCCCCTGCAGAGGAGGTCCTCTCCTCCTGGGGACCCCTCCTCCTCCTGGACTGGCCCATGGCCTCACCTGGTGCAGGTGTACAGGTTCCTGATGAGGCTTTACTGCAGGTACCAGAGTGGGCAACTGCCCAGCAGGACCTGCTGTCCACCAAGGAGCAAATTTCAGGCAGAGGCTGTCATGATCCCTGAGTGTCCCCTCGGATTCTCTTGTCCTTGTCACCAGCCATCACTTGTGCCTCTTGCAGAAGGGAGGAGTGGTGAGTGGAGCAGAGGGGAGGTGGAAGGCGAGAGTGAGGGTAGGGGCTGGCCTTCCAGCTCATCAGTCAGAAGAAATGGATTCGGGGTGTGAAGTCCCCAGTGCCCAGACCTTGGTCTGTCTACCCCAGGGCAGGAGACAGAGAGACCCCCACCCTCATCCCGACCACGGCTCCCGGAACATCCCTGAGTTCCTGCGATTTTAATTTTACGCTCACATTCTCCCCTGCAGAGGTGGATGACAGGTAGAAAGTCTGCCTTGATTAACTGTCCCTCCGACGCCAAGGCAGGGCCCCGAGTGATAAATGACAGGAATAAAGCCGGGCGGTGAGTGGCAGGCAATCACTGGGTGCTGTAAATCTGGGCTGGGCTGGGGCCTCCACGGGCTGCTGGCTTCATGGAGGGGGCGGACAGGAGCTGCCCCCCTCCCTTCTCATCCCTCTCCCCCTGACTCCCTTGCAGGGGATATTGTTTAAGTAAGACAGAGTAGAGTCACTCCATCGTGTCATTGATTTTTAATAAAAACAGGTAACATGCCGCAAATCTCCCGGTTATTTCATTTCTCCTTGGTTTTGCCCAGAAACCCTGGGACTGCTCCTCAGGACTCCATCCAAGGGGCAGTGGGGTGTTTGTGGAGGTTCCCGCTTTACACACATGCACGCACACAGGGACACACTCAGGTGCATGCACACATGTCCACATGATGCTGATGCAGGTGCACACACACAAGCACACACCACACTCCCCGGCGCACGCACAGACCAGCCAGTGAGGAGACGCACCTGAGCTCTCCTCTCAGCCCAGCGTTTCTTTCCCAGTCACCTGAGTCTGATAGGAATGGGTCAGAACACTCCAGGAGTGTGAGGGCATAAAACTGGAGACAGAGTCAAGAAAGGAAGAGAAAGGGGAGGCTTACAGGGGGACAGAGTACACCCCCCATTATACATCTCCAATTAGACTCCAGAAGTAAACAGAGCCCCCAGCCCATGGTCAAGGTTACAGAGTGTAATCTCAGCCAAGGAGAATGAGCACCATGACCTTCACAATCACCATGGGCGTAAACACCATCTCCACCACCTTCACAATCACCATCACCACCACCATCAATACCATGACTCACCAACATCACAACCATGAACAATGACTACCATCACCATAACCACCATCACCATGACCATCACCACCATCACAACCATCATGACCTCAACCTTGACCATGACCACCATCATAACCATCACCATGACCACTGCTACCACCACCACCATGGCCATCACCACCATCACAACCATGACCACTATCACACCATCATCACCAAGACAATAGCCACCATTTCCATCACCACAATCTCATTGACCATGACCACCACCATGGCCATAACCACCAAAACTATCACCACCATCACAATCACCATGACCATGACTGCTGTCCACCATCACTACCATGACCATAATTACATCACAACCATCATGACTACCATAACCATCATCAACATCACAGCCATGAACAATGACTACCATCACCATAACCACTATCACCATGACCATCACCACCATCACAATCATCATGACCTCAACCATGACCATCACCACCATCACAACCACCATGACCATGACTGCTGCACACCATCATCACCACAACCATAATCACATCACAACCATCACCATCACCACCATGACTGCCACCATCACAACCATCACCTCCACCATCACCATTACCACCACGACTACCATCAATGGTGAACTTCAGTGATCATCACATTCACGCCACAAGGGTTCCTTCCAATTAGCCAGAATGACTGCTTGTGGGGAAAGCCCTGCCTCATGCAGCCCTGAAGTAGGCAGGCTGTTTGCCTGGTTCCCAGTTTAGAAATCTTCCTAATGTGCAGTGATCAGTGACCTGGCAGCAAAGTCACGCCTCAGTGGGGGTTCTCCTGGGTTCACATACTTCCAGCAATGCGTCTGAGGAGCACTGAAATCACCGTCCTCACTGCACAGAGGTGGGGCCCTGGATGTCCTGGGGCCACCAGGCTGGGCAGGCCAGTGCCCCTCCCACGCTGCCAACCTGGGCTCCATACACAACTCTCCAACTTTGCAGCTTGGCTCCTGGGACTCTGGGGCAAGGGGTCACAGCAGCAATTCTGGACACCCTCTACTGACTCCCACTCCATCCTAGGAGCCAATGACTGTCCTTTCTACTGAAGTCCAGCCTTAGCCAGGAGCCAGCCAGTGAGGCACGTTCTACTCCTGGACCACAGGACCAGCCCACTTGGAGGGTGGGTTCTAGAACTTGCTTGTTGCTCCAGACCCTTATCTGGGAACAATATCTCTTCTTCTCTCTCACACCCACCAGTGTCCAGGATAGTCCCCATCAGCATGTGAGCCCTCCTCCATCATGGCCTTATTGCATCCAAATACTTTTCCCGTCAATGCTTCCCACTCCCCCACCCCCATTCCCTGGCAGAGGCCCTTATAAGCTCCTTGCAGTCCCACCAGGATGAGCTGGGATGACTCAGGATGGCCAGGAGCTATGGTCAGGGCAGGGGGTTCAGGTGCAGCTCAGGTGTGGGCTCCTCAGTAGGCCACCAAGGGGACTGCTGGCCGACCAGGGCCCAAAAGAGGATGCTGACGGCAGCCATTCAAGCACAGGGAGAGGAACCACCTGGGAGGTGACCGACAAGGAGTGGACATGCAGCTTCTCGCAGAGATGTGTCTACTCGTTAGGAACGTGGCATGGAGCAAGAGCTGGGTGTGCACTAGTGTAGGCATCCAGGTCCAATCTCAGCTGCATTTGGGCTGGGCATGCAGGCTGGAACATTGCCTCCATCTCAGGGCCCCCAAAGTGTGTGTCCACCTGGCACCTAAGAGTGGAGCCTTATTTGGAAATAGGGTCTCTGCATATGTAACCAAGGTCAAGGTTGAGATGCTGTCGCTGTTAGGTGCTGTCAAGCTGTGACTCACAGTGACCCTATGAAAAACAGATCTGAGCCCGGCCCTGCCCCACACCATCCTCACAGGATGGAGATGTCTGTCCACAATCTTGGATACAGTACTGTGACAGACCAGAGTCATTGTTAAGAGTCACCATGTCAATTCATCTCATCAAGGGTCTTCCTCTCACACCGACCCTCCTCCTTTCCAAGGATGAACCTGTCAGTTCATAGGTTATTCAGTACTCTTCTACAACACTACAACTCAAAGAAATAGATTTTTCTTCTGTAACCCTTACTCACCATCCAACTTTCAGATGTGTAGCACATATTCGAAAAGACCATGGTTTGTATCAAGTGCACCTTAGTCTTTAAGTTGACATCACTGCTCTTCAACACTGTAGAGAGATGCCTGATCGTAGAGTTTCCCAACACAATACATCTTCTGATTTCTTGACTGCTGGTACCAAAAGCGTTGATTGTTGGTCCAAGGAAGATGAAACCATGGACAGCTTCAATCCTTTCTCCATCCACCGTGATACCGACTACCAATTGAGTCAAGGATGCAGATTGTGGATCCAAGTATGATGAACTCGTGGACAGCCAGTCTTTCCCCCATTTGACATGATGTTGTTTACTGGCCCAGTGCTGAGGCTTTTTTGTTTTCTTGATGTTGAGATGCAATCCATATTGAACGCTGTCATTCTTGATCTTCTGCAGTAAGAGCTTCAAGTCCTCCTCACTTTCAGCAAGATTATCTGAATTTAGTAAGAGGCGGCCTCAGTTCTATGAGAGTATCTTTGCGAGTGACCAAGAGGGATGTGGGGACATACAGACAGGGACAAAGGCCACATGACAGCAGACGCAGAGAGCTGGGCCGATGCAGGCACAAGCTTGGGAGTGCCCTGGATCACGGGCAGTCCTAGAAGTGGATGCAGATCCCCCTTCAGAGCTTCTAGAAGGAGCCAATTCTGCCTGGGAGGCACCTACCCAGCATCATTCCTCTCGATGGTAAACAGTACTTCACTGCACAGACATGCGGCATTCCACGGACCTGAGCATCCACACATCCACTGGTGGATTTATGGGGTGCTTTTACTTCATGTCTGTCATGAGCAGCCCTGGCATGACTATTCCTGTGCCATCTTCGTAACGGATGGTGTGGGTGAGCCCCTCGCTGCTTTCAAACTAGAAGGTTCATCTTCTACTGCGTCACTAAACAACATTTCATAGACTGTGTAAGATTTTCATCGGCTCATTCTGGGGAGCAGTTCCTCCACAAAGAGATAGAACCAGCACTTCCAGAAAGACCTAGAATCTTCTCTCAGCTCTAAACAAGGACATTTGCTCCTGGTTGCCAACAGATAGCAGGACACAGAATGCCACACTTGCAGAAAAGACTAGAATCTTCTTTCTCAGAAGAGGAGATGATAGGAGAGAGGAGATAGGACACCTCCCCCGGTTCCTCCAGTCATGGGGTACTGGGGGCCTGGAGGAGAGGGCAGTC
The DNA here is from genome assembly GCF_000299155.1 of Elephantulus edwardii. NCBI lineage: Eukaryota > Metazoa > Chordata > Mammalia > Macroscelidea > Macroscelididae > Elephantulus > Elephantulus edwardii. Next base: position 2,888,576 of record NW_006399798.1, on the reverse strand, counting down.
TGCAGTCAGGCTGGGTCCCCTTGGCCCACATCCACACCCACCCACACGCTGATACCAGGCCATGGAGGTGTGCGGCCTGCCTCCTCTTCCAACACGTCCATTCTGCCTTGGGGATCAGCTTGAGCTGGGTGGGAGCGTGTGTCCACAGGGCTCCTGCTGTGAGCTTTTCCGATCAGTGCCCCCTCCATCCCTCCTTCATTTTCCAATACAGCTGGAGCCTCTGCAAGTGGCAGTAGCCGGGCCACTGCATGTCCTGAGAGGCCCTTGAGCAAATCCTAGAGCTCAGTGTCAGAGCCACCAGGAAATGACATTCCCAGCCTCAGCTCACTGTTTGACCAGCTTCAGCATACCCGCGCACACAGGACCTGCAGCCGAGGCCACTGCACTGGCCAGGAGTGGGCCTAGCTTCTTACAAGACAGAACAGAACTGCCCACGGGGTTTCTAAAGCAGTAAACTTGTAAGCTGACTGCCATGTCCTTCTCTAACTGAGCAGCTGGTGGGTTTGAACCGTTGACCTTTCAGTTAGCAGTCCAACACTTAACCTCATGGCTCCTCGAGCTGGGCTCACCCCCTATAGCCCAGGGGGAGCCTCAGGAGTGTGGGAGCCTTGTGAAGGCTAATTCTCAGGGGCAGAATTCTCATCTGACACAGGGAGCCCAGGTTCAACTTCCTGCAGGTGCATCTCAAGTTCAGGTATCACCTGTCCATCCGTGAGGGTCTGTGTGTCGCCGCAAGGTACACAGGCCTCAGGTGAGCTCCTGGGCCCAGAAAGACCAGGAAGAACGCCCTGGCTATCTGCTTCAGAATATCAGCCACCAAACCCGCTCTGGATTCCAGAGTCTGACCTACACCGTCACAAGGCTGATGCAGGACCCGCGTGCTGATGTGTACGGAGTCACTGAGCTGGGTACTGACGTCCAGCAAGGAAGGACTTGGTCACAGCAAGGTGCAAGGCGTGAAGGGGTGATGGCAGGGGACACACTGGGCAGAAGACTCTAAGCTGAAGCCCGCAGGCAGGCTCAAGGATTTGGGGGGCTCACATGAAGTAAACCCAGGACAATATCTGGGAACCAGAAACAGCCAGGTCCCTGGGAGGATGGCTCCCCAAACCCAAACACACTGCCAGGGAGGCCAGTGGCCCAAAGGGACCAGTTCCTGAGGCTGTAAATCCATTTACTTAACGTAGCCAATTTATTACAATATCCAGTCTTATCATATATAGCCTTCCCTTAACCTATCTATTCATTTTTCACTCTCTTCTCCTCATTTTCCATCGCTGGTGGCCCCAAAACTGAGTCCTCAGATGAGGAGACTGCCCATCTTTTTCCCACCTAGCGGCTGTGGGATTTGAACCCCAGTTACAACCAGATCAGCTCCACCCCAGCTACCTCCAGATAGTGCCACCTAAGCTCCAAGGAGAGAGAAAACAGTTCCAGGCGCCCTCGTGGGGCTCGGACACAGAGAGGTACTGTCATTTCTGTGCAGGATGCGTGTCCCTCAGATGAAGAGATTGTTCTGTGACCACACCCCCAGGGTGGTCCCAGCAAATCCACCTGCCCATTCAACAGGCCAGGCTGCCCTGCTGGGTGGACAGTCGGCTGGGCAGCTGACTCTCCTGCCCATCCCCGCCTTGCTTTCAGGACGGAGACGCACAGAGCCCTCCCACACCGGTGCCCACAGCCCAGGAGCAGGGCCAGCAGTGGGGTTCTGGCGCCAAGATTGGCTTCTGGCACCATGCCCATCCCCTTTGGCTTCTGTGAAGAAAATGAACATTTCATTGCAGCCGGCATCGCACAGAATGCATTCTGGAGGCGGCTGTGGGTTTGTCACTAACCCCTCCATCTCCCTAGACCACTCTGATGTGCTGCTTCCTCGCTAACTCCCACCCACCGCCCTCTTCCTTCGCCCCCGGGACTCCGAGACCCTCTCCTGGGTGGGTCAGCACTGCAGCGCTCTCTCCAGCCACCAGTGACAGACCGCCTCGGGCCGGCTGAGCCGGAACATCTCAGCCCCCGGAGTCCAGGCTGTTCCAGGTCAGCTCATTGAACATAAAAGCTTTCAGAAGTCCCTGCACCTCCTACTAAAGAATGTTTAAAATTGTGCATAATTGCCAATTGACATCCACTCTCACCACTCAGAGATAAATAACTGTGCCGTGCACATACAGGAGACCTGTTCACAGCCGTGCTTTCAACGCGCCCACCTCCAGACCCTCCAGACGGAGCCGTGGAGGTGCAACGGCCAAGTGTTCAGCTGATAATGGGAAGGTTGGCAGTTCAAATCCTCTGGTCATCCTTTGTGAACAGAGGCATTCAGCTCCTGTGAAGAGACGGCAACGGCAATCCCATGGGCAGCTCCCCCCCAGCCCAGGACTGTAAGAAATCAGAATAGAGATGACAGTGCAGCAGTGGACCCAAAGGGTGTCCCCTCATTAGACAGTCCCTTCTGGACACTCAGGCCAGTGGACACCAGCCATCGGCCAGTCCATCCTCACGGGGACACACACCACCAAGCTCCCACACAGACCCAGCCGCAGAGCGGAGTCCACGCAGGGTTAATACCCAGAAGGACCGCAGTGCTGCGAGTCCCCACAGTCCTCCCCCCACTGTTCAGCAAGGTCAGCACATTTCCCCCGTCCAGTCGGCGGCCTGATATTAATCACTCATTAGACTTATCACACAGTCATCTTCTTTCCCACCAGGGGGAAGGTGTCAGGACAGTAAAGTGCCCAGCCCCAAAAAGAAGTCTGTGTGCACAGAGGCAAGGAGAGGAAGTGAAACGATGGGAAGCTTCAAAAACCATGCACGCATACACACACACACACACACCACACCACACCACACACACACACACACACACACACACACAGAGTGAGGGTTTACCAGAACCCAGGAAACAAGTGGTCAGATCCCAGGGACCAAAGTGGCCCTGGGTTTGCAGGTGCCTCGTGCCGCACTTCCTGTCCTCCTTCAGGAGAGCCTGGACAGCACAGGAAATGGGCCCTTGCCAACGACAGCTCTAATCAGGTCCCTTCCCAGATGTGACAATGCCCGGACTTGGAATGAGGACTCCTCTGGACTCCCTGCCAGTGTTATTAGTGGTCATCAGGACTGCACCTGACTCACAGTGACCCCGTGCACCATGGGCTGAAATGCTGCCCTGTCCTGCACTGCCCCTGGGAGAGGTCATGGACAGACCACTGTGGTCTGTACAGCTCTCACTGGCTGGTTTTCAGAAGCGGATTGTCAGGCCTTTCTTTCTAGTCTGTCTTATTCGGAAGCTCCATTGAAAGCCATTCAGAACACAAGCCCTCACTGAAGAGGCTGTGAGTGTGGTCTGTCTGGAAGGTGAGAAGTCTACCACTGGACCCCCAATGTTTTTTTAGGGGCTTGGATTCTCACCACTGGGCCAAATGGCAGGACCATAATAGATGGAGGAGAGATTGAGGTTGTTGGCAATTACAACTTGCTCGGACCCACAATCAATTCTCTTAAACCAGCAGTCAGGAAATCAAAAGATGAATTCCATTGGGAAAATCTGCTGTCATGGACCTCTCCAGCGTGCTGAAGAGCAACGATGTCAGTCTAGAGACTAAAGTGCACCTAATCCAGGCCATGGTCTCCTCAATTACTTGTTTTGCTTCATAAAGTTGAACAATGACTAAGGAGGGCAGAAGAAGAATAAATGCCTTTGAGTTGTGGTGCTGGAGAAGAGTCTTGAACAAACCATGGACTGCCAAGAAAACAAACAGGTCTGTCTTGGAGAGGGTGAAACCAAGTCTCTCCTTGGAGGCAGGATTTTGAAGCTCCGCCTCACTTACTTTGGACAAGTGGCCAGAAGAGATCGGTGCTTGGAGAAGGACATCATGCTCGGAAGGGTGGATGGACAGCCCAGGAGAGGGAGACACCGGATGAGATGGATTGACACAGTGACTAGGGCAGTGGGGGTTGGTGTGTCAGAGTTACTAAGACCGGCTCAGGACAGGGAAGGGTTCAAAGGTGCTGAACATAGGACCGCTATGGATCTCAGGTGACCCAACCAATAACATTCTATGACAGGTTTGGAGCAGGAGTGGCATCCACTTCCTAAACCACATGCCTCCAGAAACTCTATGAACTTTGATAAATGTTGATAGTCGTAGAGGGGCTTCAGGCCTTTTGTTCACAGAGTCACTGTGTGTTGTGCTCAACTCAAAATCAAGCAACAAGAACCAGAAAGTGAGCCCCAGCCCCTTCCCTGGCTGAAGGGACCTCATGCCTTACAAAGGCCACTTTTTGTCCTCAGAAGTTTCCATCTCCAGACACCTCAGACTCTCCTGTTACCTGCCTGGCTTCTTAGAGTGACTTGCTATTGAAGTGCAAGTGACTACGTGAGTTGTTAAGAGACACAACAGTGCTTAGGGTGCTCCATGGATGAAAGTGCGTGCAGACACGTGGGCAGCCGTGAGGCCCAAAGCACGGGGGAGAGCTGGGTTCCCAGCATTACGTGCTAACGCATTCAGCTCAGTGGAGAGCAGTCAGCCCTGGACCTGGGGGCTGTCAGCAGGGGTATCAGTCACACACAGACATCTCGGAAGAAGGTGTCACCTCCACTGTGCCCTCAGTCCCAAAGACAAGTGCACCAGTGTCAAAAGGGGCATCATCGGAAGACAGGGCAATGGCAGGGAGAGCAAGTTCAAACCCTCCCCAGGGGGCAGTTCCTTAACCTTGACCGTGATCTGAACCATGGAGCCAGGGAGACATTTGGGTCGACACTGGGAAGGGAAACCATCGGTTATGAAATGGGAGACCCCAGGAGTCATCACAGAAGTAAACCTCAGTGTCAAGGGCATCTACAACCCACCGTGGTCTCAATGTTGATGCCTCAACTCTGTCACCTGCTGCAGCACAGAGACCTCAGGCCAATGCTTGACGCTCACCCAAGTGTTCGCCATGGAGATGGCAAAGTTGCCTGTTCCTGGTGGTTGAGAGGATGGAAGGATGGCACAGATGCCTGCTACCTACAGGGGACATGGCTGTGGGTTACACTGTGTCCAGGGTGGGAACACCCCACAAGGCACGTAAGCACGACTCTGGCGCTCACTGCTGACCTGTGTGAAGGGCTCATGCGCCTCCCCAGCAGACTCCGCTTCCACGCACAGCTGGCGTCTGTCTCTCCCCAGGTCCCTGCACCTACAGAATCAAAGCTGCTTTTCAAACCTGTGGTCTCAAGACAGGTGAGGGGTGCTCCATGAACCAGGCGGGCACGGGCTAACCTGGGTTTACCCACTGGTCTGTGGTGTACAATTCCACATTGTCACTGTATTTTTCATCCAGGTTGGAAGCATGCAAATGTATTAAACACAGATTAACAAGCACAAATAAGACCATCCTCACCTTACGCACTGGGCAATCCACTGATTTTGTCTCTCCAAAAAGACATGTGAGGCCCTCACCCCTGTCCTTGTGACAGTGGCCTTATGTGGGGAAGTGGGGTTTTTTTCTCAGTTCAAGTCACTGGTTAAATCAATCACATTGCAGTGGGTGGAATGCTACCGCTAGTCCCTTCTGAGTGGTTCCTCATCAAAGTAAGGGCTGGCACAGAGAGAGAGTCATACGCTTGGGGAGAATGGAGGGAGGAAGCCAGGAGGAGTCAGGGGGCAGTGATTGCACAGGGTGGGACCCCAGAAAGGGGAACACATGGCATCAAAAAGGGATGGGATTAGGAGATGATACCCAACTGGGTATCTGTCAGCTTCAGAGGAGACAAAGGATGGGGCTCCAAGGGGAGAGGCTAGAGAGACCGGGGCAGACCAACTGTTTCCTCATGGTGTTTGGGCCAGAGGGTGAGCTTAAACCCCAGGTACAACCAGGAGATGGGTTCCTTCGGGAGCACACCTATAGTGCCTGGGAAAGCAGCATGCCTAGTGGTTCTGTACTAACGTTTTACTGCCCATCCTTGTCTGTGGATGCAAATGTGTATAGATGTGACACACATGACACAGATATGATACAGATGGCACAGATGTCATACAGACAGCATAGAGGTCCTACAGACGGCGCAGATGTCATACAGACGGCGCAGATGTCATACAGACAGCATAGAGGTCATACAGACAGCATAGAGGTCCTACAGATGGCGCAGATGTCATACAGACGGCGCAGATGTCATACAGACGGCGCAGATGTCATACAGACGGTGCGGATGTCATACAGACAGCATAGAGGTCATACAGATGGCGCAGATGTCATACAGACGGCGCAGATGT
>NW_006399798.1:2844876-2882203 GCF_000299155.1 Elephantulus edwardii | reverse complement strand
ATACAGACAGCATAGAGGTCATACAGACAGCATAGAGGTCATACAGATGGCACGGATGTAATACAGACGGCGCAGATGTCATACAGACGGTGCGGATGTCATACAGACAGCATCGAGGTCATACAGATGGCACGGATGTAATACAGACGGCGCAGATGTCATACAGACAGTGCGGATGTCATACAGACAGTGCGGATGTCATACAGACAGCATCGAGGTCATACAGATGGCATGGATGTGATACAGACGGTGCAGGTGTGATAGAGGTGACGTAGATGACATACATGTGATTTAGATAAAGATGACACAGTTATTATATAGATGATACAGAGACGGAGATACAGATGGTATAACCATTGACAGCATAGATAAAGGTGGCAGAGATACATATGGTTTAGATAGAGATGACAGTATCAATGGTAAAGTTTTGATATAGATGATTATTGTTGTTGATTGCCTTCGAGTCAAGCACGACTCATAGCGACACTATGAACAAAAGGTCTGAAGCTCCTCTACAACTATCGACATTTATCAAAGTTCATAGAGATTCTGAAGGCATGTTGTTTAGGAAGTGGGTGCCATTCCTGCTTCCAAGATAGAGATGATACAAAGAGAAATAAACAGATGGCATAAATACAGGTATTATAGATACAAATCCCAGAGATGATATGAATATATAGATACAAATGATAGAAAGATGTTACAGATATGACTGTGGCATAGATAAGACGTAGGTGATGCAAGCACACATGCAGATGATAGAGACAGAGATGTTACAGCCCTGGGTGGCACAGAAGGCTCTCTAAGTACAGATGATACAGACGGATGACACAGCTACAGACGGGACACAGGCACAGATGTGGGTGTAGACGTGTAGACACAGCCGATGAGACCACATGGCTGCAGATGACGGAGATGTGGGTGATACAGTAACTGCTACCGCTGTAGACAGGACACACTCAGGGATGGTACACAACAGGAACAAGAACAGGGACACCTCTACTTACTACCGTCCCTTTCCTCTTCAGGTGACCTTGAGTGGTAGTGTCCCCCCCGAGTCCCCCTCCCCAGATACCAGCCCTCAGCTCCCTGCTGCCCACATCAGCCCCTTACCACGTCTTCTGCAGGGAGGAGGTGAGGAGTGTCCTTAAGCCTCAGTGGGCAGCGGGGAAAGCGGGCAGTGGGCAGAGTGGTGAGCCCTCATCTGGTGGACAAGGGGGTGGGCATGTGGGGAGATTTCTGCACTGTTCCTAAGCAGAGGATGGCCTTTCTAGTCTCTGGAAACATCATCCACTTCCAGACATCTGTGAAGTCACTCGGTCAACACACTGGCTGCTTAGTTCCTTCTAACCCGCCACTATGTCCTTAAACACCTCCACTGGCCTCTCCTGGAAGGGGCACAGCTCTGCCTCACTGGCCGCTACAATGGTCACTCATGTCTGGGGGTTCACCTGGGCAGAATCAGACCACCCTTCCACCCATGACAACAAGAGTGTCGCGGGCCAGAGAACAGCCGCTGGTCACGACCCCCAAGCAAGAGCCAAAAAACCAAGCCCGCTGCCCTCAAGTCAGTTCCACTCGGAGTGTCCCTCACCCCCGGGGTTTCTGAGGCTATAAACCTTTATAGGAGGAGATGCCCCCATTTCTCCCATGGAGAAGCGGGCGGGTCTGAACTGCTGGTCTTTTGGTTAGTGGTTTGACACATAAACTACTGCATCATCAGGGGTCCTGTTCAAAAGTGAGACCCACTTCCACACATCCTGGCCTGCTGGGGGCCAGGGACACAGCCGGGACAGGAGAGAAGCCCCTCTTGTCCAGAGAAGGACACAGTCAAGCCACCTGAATGAAGCAATGGCTTCTGGCAGCGGCCCCTGGAGGAAACCCCCAGTCTGTGGATAAAGGGTCTGGGGTGATTAAAGGTCTGACTCCTTCACCTGAAGACTGAGGGGTGCTGAGTATGTGGATACCCAAGTGACACAGGGACAGATCCAGAAATGGGGTCAGGGACTGTGCACCCAAACTCCAAGCAGTGGCAGGCCAAGATGGCGGCACTAAGGGAAAGTGGGAGTCAGTGTGAGGTCACGGGCAAGGAGGAGGGGCTGGACAGTGTGAGGTCATGGGCAAGCAGGAAGAGCGGGACAGTGTGAGGTCACGGGCAAGGAGGAGGGCTGGACGGTGTGAGGTCACGGGCAAGGAGGAGGGGCTGGATGGTGTGAGGTCACGAGCAAGGAGGAAGAGCGGGACAGCGTGAGGTCACGGGCAAATAGGAGGGCTGGACGGTGTGAGGTCATGGGCAAGGAGGAAGAGCTGGACAGTGTGAGGTCACAGGCAAGGAGGAAGGCTGGACGGTGTGAGGTCACCAGCAAGCAGGAGGCAGTTGGGACAAGGCGGGGCTGCACCAGTGACCCTGGAGCAGAGGCGGGTGCTGAGAGGAGAGACAGTGGGTCATGTCACCCACATGTTTGCTCCCCCAAGAGGCAGGGCATATTGCCAAGAGCAGATGGAAGATTCCACAGAAGGTCCGGGAGGGGAGGGTCACAAGAACCCTCCAGGCCCCCCACACATCAGAAGATGTGGAGAGGCCCATGGCATCCCGCCGTCAGGCAGCCAGGCAAGGCCATGCTCTCACAGTCGCTGTCCTTGTGTCCACACGGCGACCCCTCCATGTACAACCAGCCTGTCCTCATCTCCGTTGCACATGGGACCCGGGAAGGCACTGAAGTCCCCAGCATGGGTCCTGTCTGGTCTGCACAGAGCACGAGGCTGGACTGGAGGGGATCTTGGCTCATCTGCTTGGCAGAGCGACCCTTGAGACCCACACGGTCCAGGTGCAGGGGACAGTGGCTGTTTAGGGGTAGGCTTCTGGCCTTCCACGTAAAAGGTTCAACGTACAGCTCATACTCAGAGTCAGGGGAGGCTTTCGTGTTACTAGAATTTGGAACTGGATTCAGCACAGCTTCCTAACCAAAACAGACGAGAAGAAAGGCCTGGCGATTCTCCAAAAACCAGCTAGCACCTTACAGAGCACAGCTGTCTGATCTGAGATTATCATGGCCCTGGTACAGGTGAGGGGTTTGCTGACAACCCAAAGGTGGACGGTGCACACCCATCATCAGCTCCATGGAAGAAAGATGAGTGGTCTCCTCTCATGCAACTTACTGCCTCTGAAAACCCACTGGAAGGTCAGCTATGAATCTAACCCAACTCAGAAAAATTATCTCTTAATGTGCCATCAGTGAGATCCCCCTCAGAGACCACATATTCAGGGGAGTGACAGGAAAGCCAGTCTCCAGTAAGGTGATGCTTGGCGTGCACCTGTCCAGTAACAGAAACCCTCGTACCAGTTCCGTGGCAGCTGGGCTCAGTGGGGGAGCAGAGGGGGCTCACAATCTGTCCACAAAATATAGCAAATGTTCTGTGGGTCCAGGAAATCTTGGAGGCACAGAAGGAGGAACTGGAAAGAGAACAGGAAATAGTCTGGTCCTGGGAGAGGTGGGACGACGAGGGGCTGCTGCCCTCTCTCCTGATGCCTACGCTCCTCCACGCCCATATAGCACCTCTTACCCTTGATCTGACCCCCGCATCTACGTCAATGGCTTACTTCCTCCTGCACCTCCCCTCTTCTTCGCTGCCCAGAACCTCACCTGAGACTGCAGTCTCCTGGTGGGAGGGCAGGGTTCCCTCCTGGAGGCATGCAGCATTTCTCTGCCCCTACCCCTACCCCCAGAGTGCACCCCCTCTCTGTCATGTACCCTGCTGGCATCATTGCCATAGCACCAGTTCTGCTCCAGAGCCGGGTCAGACAGGCCCCTCCCCCTGACGTCTCCTGTCAGCCTTCCAGGGTTCAGACCTGGGGGTCCCCAGCACAAATGGATTCTGGAGCCCAGGAGACTCCCCAGGGCTCTGGTGTCCAAGGCTGGTACTGAAGTAGGGAAGGGCTGGTATTCTTCGACCATTTTATCTTGGGAGTAAAGGTGGGCGAGCTGGGGGGCTGAGGCCAAGAGCTGTTCACTCCGTGGCTCAAGGCCCTCTGGCTTCTAGCGCTCTCTGCTGTGAGGGTTCCCTCTCCTCCAGGCAGCAGGGTGTCCTGGGGTTTCCAGCTGGTCAGATGGTGCCTAGTGCTGTGGGGCTGCTGGCCGTGGGTGGAATGCTGTCAAGGCACAGAGGGAGATGGCCAAGAGCAGGTGGCCCTCAGGGCAGGAGGTGCTGGCTAGGGACACAGCCACCTCAGAGCTGAGCTGGACTTCAGCCAGGGGGTGTTGGGGGTTTCTGTGACCCCACCACACTGGCCGTGCCCTGGAGGCTGCAGCAGCGGCCACCCTGGACCTCTGTTCCTTGAAGGTGGGCCCACAGATGGAAGGAGTCATTTCAGGGTCACAGTTTTCTCATTTAACAAATGCATTTTGAGTGCCAGAAATCTCCCTGGAAAATCTAGCGCCTCACAATGGCCAAACTTACTGTCCTGTTGTTGTTAGCTGTCGTTGAATCACTTGAGACTCAGCGACCCTATGCACAATAGCTCTGAATTCTGTCTCATCTTGAGCCAATCTGTCTCTGACACACTTGCCCCAATTACCCGAGTTACTGTATCAATCCTTCTCACCCAGGGTATTCCGCTCTTCTTGTCCCTCCACCCTTCAAACGTGACGTCTTTCTCCAAGGACTGGCCCCTTCTGGCAACATGCCCAAAGTGTGTGGAATGGAGCTTCAAAAACCTCGTCTCCAAGGAGCGACTTGGCTTCACCTTCTCCAGGACAAACCTGTTTGTTCTCTTGACAGTTGATAGAATGTTCAGTACTCTTCTCCAGCACCACAACTCAAAGGCATCAATTCTTCTTCTGTCGTCCTCAGCCACTGTCTAGCTCTCTGATGCACAGCAGGTAATTGCAGAGATGATGGCTTGGATCAGATGCATCTTAATCTCTAGACTGACACTGTCATTCTTCAGCACTCTCAAGAGATTCTTGACACCAGATTTTCCTAATGCAATTCATCTATTTCCTGACTGCTGGTGCCAACAGCGTTGACTGTGGAGCCGAGCATGCTGTAATTGTGAACAATCTCAATCTCTTCACCCTCTATCATGATGCTTTGCAATTGGCCCTGTGGTGAAAGTCTTTGTTTTCTTAATGTTGAGCTTCAATCCATAGCAAAGGCTGCAGTCCTCAACCTTCTGCAGCAAGCGCTTCAGGTCCTCCTCAGTTTCAGCAAGCAAGGTTGTACTGTCTGCATAATGCAGGTTGTTTATGAGTCTCCCTGCAAAACTGATGCCACATTCTTCCTCATAAAGTCCAGCCTCCCAAAGGACCCATTCTGCATATAGACCGACAGGCGTGGAGAAAGAACATATCCCTGACCCACCCCTTTTCTGATTTTGAACCATTCAGTGTTTCCTTGCTCTGTTCTGATGACTGCTTCCTGGTTTAGATATAGGTTCTACATGAGTACAATCAAGTGTTCTGGGATTCCCATTCTTCTCAAAATTACCCACAACTTACTGTGATCCACACAGTCAAATGCTTTCATAGTCAACAAAATGCAGATAAGACATCCCTCTGGAATCCTTTGCTTTCCGCCAAGATTCATCTGACACAGGTAATAATGTCTCTAATGCCACAGACTCTTCTACACCCAAAATGTACTTCTGATCATTCCCTGTCAATGTGCTGTTCAGTCATTTTTTTTTTTGTTTTTATAACCGTCAGCAGGGTTTTTCTTGCATGTGATACTGTTAGATAATTTCTGCACTCTGTTGGATCCCTTTTATTTGGAATAGGAATAAACATAGATCTCTTCCCATCAGTTGGCCAGGTAGTTGTCCTGCAGATTTCTTGGCACAACCTGGTGAGCACATCCAGGGCAGCATCTCTTTGCTGAAATATGTCAGCTGGGGTAACTTGAACCTCCTCATTCATCACCATTGCCTCTTGATCATATGGTGCTTACCGAAATTCTTCTGTGTCAGCCAATTCTTTTTGTTACAGTGACTCTGTCGTGTTGTTAGGTGCCATCAAGCTGATCTCACCAAGAGTGGCCCTGGTATAACTGATCAAAACCGTGTCTGACCCTCACGGTCACTGCCATGGCCAAGCCCACTGCTGCAGTCTGTGCCACGTCACTTTGCTGAAGGTCACTCTGCTTTTTCTCTCTCTCTGACCCTTCACCTTTCCCATCCAAGCACTGGCCCCTCCTGACAGACACAGCTCCACCATCCCTGACTCCAAGGAGCACTGCCCATGGTATATTCAGTCCTCTTCATTCAAAACGCATCCACAGACAGACAAATACACAACACGTGATCCCTCCACACACGAAGTCTTGCAAGGCCACACGAACAAATGGAGGCCTAATTCAGGCAAGCTGTGGATGGACCTTGAGCACATGATGGTGAATTAAAGGACTTCAGGTTGCAGAATTCCATTTCCATGACGCATCCAGAACTGGCGAATCCATCGAGACAGAGTGTAGATGGTGGTTTCCCAGGGCAGCTGGGAAGATGGTGAGGAACTGCTCACTGGGTGTAGGGTTCGCCGGGGGGGACGATGGAAGTATCTTGGGACAGAATTATGGCCCAACATTCTAAATATACTACATGTCACTGTTGGCTCGTGTGGTTAAGGTGGCAAGCTCTACGCTGTTCACTCCGCCTACCTGGACACGCACACACACACTGGTGCTTCTCTGCCCCACTTAACCCCACTGCAGTCCAGAGCCCCATGGGCCCCAGATCCGGTGGTAGCTTCTTACGAAGTCTTTCCTGGCTTCACCGTCTACCACGCAGCTTCCAAACACCACCCTCTTCCAGTCTGCTGGGCTTGTGCTAATGCCTCCTTCACCCGACTGCAGGCAGTTCAGGGGGGACAGAAGCCCACCTCGGCTACCACCACAGCCCCCACTGCTATTGTCCCCTACTGAACCTCGGCCACCACCATTGCCACATCACCAGCAGTGAAGTCAAATGCCCCACGACTGCTTGACAAAATCAGATCCCTCCCTGAGTGCCCGTCAGCCTCTGGGGGCCAATGACCAGGGGAGCTGGACAGCTCTGTAGCTGACCAGAGACCAGGACATCTGGATGGAAACCTCAGAGGGGGTACTTGTGTCCTTCTCAGAGTGAGGTCCCACAGTGACCCGTCACCAAGCCTCTGCCCTCTGACTGCCATGGGCCAGTTACTCCTCTCCCTCAGACCGCAGCCAATGCAGCAGCCACAGCACCAGAAAACTCTGGTGGGGGGCGAGGGGGAACCCCCAACAGCACGGCCGAGCCCTGGAATGTCCACTTGGGAGGCACCTAGCAAGACTGAGAACGAGCACTGGGAGAGATGCAGGCAAGGGCTGGCAGGGGCCGGGCCTCCGTCCACAGAGGGCTCTGGGATGGCATGGCCATAGTTATAGCCATGTCCCTCTGCAGGGGTAAGTCCCTGAACACCTGTGCAGGGAGGACATAGAGCCAGGTGGGCCCGGGGGAGGTGCTGCCAGGCGGGCCTGGGGGGGCAGGCCTGGGGAGGCCAGGCGGGCCCGGGGGAGACAATGCCAGGCGGGCCCGGGGGAGTTGCTATGAGCTGCTCCCGCACCAAGGGGAACTCGGTGGAGGCACTTTTTACAGCAAGGAAGCAAACAAACCACTTTGCTTTCCAAGCAAGAGAGCGAGCTGGAATATACTTCTCTTTACAGCTGGAAACCCCCTAAGAGCATGGAGGTCAGTCGAAGGGAAGGCCAGGAGTGCGCCAAGGCACCTTCGGTTCCCCTGATGGCTCAGAACAAGGCCCCCTCTCCTGGTGTGGCAGACCGCTGGTGCTGTGTGAATGACCCTGCCTTTTGACCGGCCCTGGATTCAAACCATGGCTCACTCCGTTTCAATGGTAAAGGGCACGGGGTTCAACAAGCGCCTGAACCTGGACGAAGCATCCCATGACTGAGTAGGAAACGAGACCCCGGGAGCCTGCACTCATGAGCTCAGCCTTCTGGAAGGTTTGGTGAGGACAAGGACTGTAAGCATGTGTTCTCCTGTCCCTGGGCCTCTCCCCGCCTCCCTCCTGCGCCCTCTTCACCTGCACCCACCCGTGGTCTTCAGGACCTGAGCTGACAGAATGCACCAAAGTCTTGGCTCCTGGGCCCTCGGCCCCATGGCGGTGCTGGTATTGTACATTCCGCTCAGCTCTCCCTTTGTCCCAGCCACACAGAAATGCTCCATCCCATAATAAGCAGCGTGAACTATTTATAACCCGGACAACATCTTTATTATTACTCTTCTTCCCTCCAGATATGATCCCGCACAATTCCAGCAGGGGCTGGGGTCCACGGCCGGCGCCCCCCGGGCTCTGCTCAGCCCCGCAGCAGATGGCAGCGTGGGCGCAGGGTACCAGCCTCCTGGCAACGGGACATCTGTTACCGTTAGAAAATGCTAATTGCCATCAATCAGAACAGTACCTACCACATCTACATGCAAGCGTGCGCGTGTGCACACACACACACACACACACGCACACACACGCACGCACGCGCACACACAGAGGCAAAAAGCAAACCTGCATCTCAATTTCTCCAGCACAACGCTGCCTGCGTGCTGACGAGCTGAGCTACGTTACGTATTGGGGGGAAAACCTCAGGCCCAAGCTGGACCGAGGGGTTCGTCAGGGAGGGTCCAGGGAGCCAGTCACTGGGCAGCCCTCCTGGGATCTAGTCTACCCACCTGCACAGTCTTGGGGAGCCCTGGCTGTGGACAGGAAAGCAAGTCCAAGCAGAAGGCATTCGAGGTTCCATAAAGCTGCACCCCTTCTCCATTTGAAGAGGAAGCCAGGTTAACACCTGGTCCCAACAGCAGTGCTGGGATACGAGATACACACCCCAGTGGGCGTATTCTGGGCCCTGACCCTGGGCCTGCAGGCTCCGCAGGGACCTTGCTCCCCACCCCGGATGCTGTCTAGTGGACGGGCCACATGGCTCCTGGAGACTCCAGGGAAACTGTCCCGCACTGGGATGGCCTGGGAAGGGTACAGAAGGCTTGCGACGGGAGTGGAGAGAGGGGCAGGAGATGCAAAGTACAGAGATCCTCTCCCCAAGTGACCAGGTGATTAAAGGTGGCATCCTTGGGGTCAGAAGGCTGGGACAGTCTTTCAAACGCACAGCCACAAGGGGACAGCTCACACCCCAGGTGACCTTCAGCATGACCGGAGCATGCACCTAGCACATCAAGAGAAGCAGTGGTTTTCTGAGTGCCCTCCCGGACCCAGGACCCCACGAGAAATCAACAGGAGCTGAGCTCCCTCCTGGGCGGCAGGTGTGGGGGAAGTCTCTGCTGCCATGGGGCACAGCGACCGATGGTGCCAGGCCTGGAAAGACTGGGCAGGGTTTCCACAGGACCCACACTTTCCTGGGTGAGCAACAGCCCCAGGTCCCCCACCTGGATCACCAGGACACCCAGGTGGGAAGAAACACTCCTGAGGGTCCCGCCAGGCATGTGACCTCACCCTGAGTGACCTCCGACACTGTAAGAATAGGTATTTAAATGCTGCCAGTGCAGTGTGCGAGCCCTGAGATGTGGCTACCTGTGGCAGCTTACCTGTGCCCAGGTATGACAGGAGGAGGCTTATATCTAAATGCAGCCCAGCACCTGCGGTGTGTCTTAGAGAGAGGTCACAAGATACTTGGCGCTCCATCAACTCTAACTTCCCAGGAGAAAGGCCGTGCTGTAAGATTTCAGGTGAAAAGCAGAAAATAGGGCACGGGGAGTAAATACACATGGGGCTCTGGGGACACAAGGCCCACTGGGCCCTGCGGCCAGCACTTACATCCCACCTCTGCCTCATAGCCTCTGCCAGAAAGGTTCAAAACCCTGCCCAGAAGCCCCTGCGCCTGACGCTATTCTTACCTGTGGCAGGTGAAAGAGATAACTGTTCACTGTGCGGCCTCCCCTTCCAGCTCCGTCCCTGCGGTCGTCAAGACCAGGAGGAACACTGTCCCCACCTGGGCCTTGAAGGGACCAGGAATGGGGACGTCTGCCCCTCCCCATGACGCATGGGCTTGTGGGCTCATGGATTTTGTTATGTGGACCAAGGTCTTTCCAGAGACCCCTGGCGCCAGATTCTGGGGAGGCTGCCCTCCTCCTCACTCACCCTTTCCCAGGTACTCTGATTCCTGGCAGCTTCCCCCTCTACCCAAGGAGACCACTCCCCAGCCAGTGACGGGGCGCCTGGCCTCCTCCTGACAGAGCCCTTACAGCTTCCCTCTGGGGGCAGAAGGACAGTCCTGTGGGCAGGTGCACACAGGACAGAGGGGAGTCAGAGGCCAGGGCCTGAGTGCAGGAACGATTGCTGAGACCAGGGGTTCTCTGCCCTGAAGGACATGAGGCCACCTGAGCCAGGTCCTTCTCTGTGATGGGGCTGCACTGTGCTCTTAGCATCTCTGGCCTCTACTCACCAGGAGCTAACAGCACTCCCCAACCACCACGATGAACAATAATATCTCTGGACGTTGCCCGGTGTCCTCTGGGAGTAAGACTGCCAGCTGAGGAAGCTCACTGACCATCTTCAATCCCACAGTCAGTGGTCACTGGGGAGAGGGCAGCGTGGGGCAGCATGGGAGGAGGTTTGTCAAAGCTCAGCATCATATCACCTGGTTCTGCTCAGCCCAGATGAGTCCTGAGTCTGTGTGCCACCCTGAGTTCCCGCTACCACACCTGGCCACAACCCTGAGATCCACACCTGACAGTGTCCACTACCACAGCTGGCCATGACCCTGAATGCTGGCTTCCAAGGCTGGTCATGAACTTGAATGCCCACTACATGGCTGGTCATGACCCTGAGATTCACACAACCTGACAGTGACCACTACCACGGGCTGGTCATGAACTTGAATGCCCACTACCACGGCTGGCCATGACCCTGAATGCTTGCTTCCAAGGCTGGTCATGAACTTGAATGCCCACTACATGGCTGGTCATGACCCTGAGATTCACACAACCTGACAGTGTCCACTACCATGGGCTAGTCATGAACTTGAATGCCCACCACCACGGCTGGCCACGACCCCGAGTGCCCACCACCATGGCTGGCCACAGTAAAGGGGGCACTGAAGACAATCCTGGACAAAGTGGCGGATAAAGTGGAACAAAAGTCACAATTATTTTTTTTTAATAAGGCCAGGCTTTGCTGATCTGACGAAGACTCGCAGAACCCCCAAGACGTGACAGTCAGCCTCTGACCTAGGAACCAACTCAACGCTGCAGTTCCACTTTCAGCCAAACGGGTGTCAGGACTCTGGTCGAAGAGTAAGGCACGGAGGTACGCCCTTCTTTTATTTTTATTTAATATAAACTTTTTCCTTCATACTGGTTTACTTACAAAGTTTGTGTACATTGTTTTTTCACACCGGATCTTTCCCATTTCCTTAACCCAGCCCTACCTCCATCCATCAAATCGTGAGCCCCCCACCATCCCTCCCCTGTGCTGCCCCCCACCATCCCTCCCCTGTGCTGCCCCCCTGGGAGGAGTTTCCTTCTTCAACAACCATACAGAACGTAAAGGGGCAGCGCTTGCCCCAGTAGAAGTCTCAGAAGGCGGGAAGGGAGAGGAGAAGGATGACAGCAAACCGGAATCACAGGGAGGAAGGGGGAAGACGCGGTTAGAATGCAGAGAGTCTAACCAACGTCCTAACCCAAAGCGTGTGTCCACGGTTAAACGGCACACCAGCCTGCTTTATACACTCTCCCTCAACTCAATAAGAAAGGTAACGTCCCTCTGCTGACACAGGTTTGTGGGGGGAGACCCAGCACTCCTCCACCTTTGCACCGTCCAGCCCTGTCCCCACAGCAAGCTAGAGCAGGGTGAGTAAGTGCTTTCAGGTCCTGACTGGGATGCCTGCTCCCTCCACCCACAGGGCCACCCCCAGCCCACTGGACAGAGAAGCAGGAGCAGATAGGCCAGCAGCAAGTCACACAGGCTGAGGGCGGGGTGCAGGGCCCAGAGCGGCAGCCCCACTCAAAAGCAGGTCTCTGGGCTACCAGGTTCCAGCCCCCCCTGGAATTGTCGGCTCTGGGTGACCACACGTTAGCTGGGTCTGCACACATGGGGACCAGATCCAAGGACACAGAGCCTCAATCACCTGGAGGTCGTCCTCTCATCCTGAATGACAGGCAAGTCAGTGGGACCCATCGCAGGTCAACCACAAGGGCCAAGCTCCAGTCTTATTTGGGGACCGGGATGCAGGCAGGTCCTCTACAATCACCTTTTATTGGGGGTGGGGGTGGAATTTTCATTCACTCACTCGCAGGCATTTTACTTTATAACATGAATTACACCTCATTACAATCCTTCCGTTACAATGACTATCGCAAGGGATGTCAACATAACAAGCAAATCTGTCTTGGTGGCAGTGCAACCAGGGCTCCCCCAGAGGCACGGAGGGCGAGGCCTCCTCTCCCAGCCTTCGGGCATGTTGTCCGGAGGGGCCGTCCTCGGAAAAGGCACCATGCTGGGGAAGGCGGAGGGTCAGCAAGGAAACAGAGACCCTCAGCGAGACGGACAGTGACCGTAACACCAGGCTTGAGCCCTCAGGAGGCCATCAGTAAGATAAGGACTTAATAGCACCCATTCAATCCCTTACTGGACGTCGCCTTTCCCTTTGTCCAACTCACCTGTGCACTGATTTTTGCTCCTCTCTCCCCCTCCCACCCCTGCTGACCCTCCAGCACTATTTCTGTGTGCAAACCTTCCCTTGGGTTTTTACGTCGGTGTCTGATAACGTGACTCTCCTTCTGTGACTGACGTGTGTCGCTCAGCGTATGTTCCAGGTTCATTCACGCCGTGCAGTTATTTCACAAATTCTTGATCCTTTTCAGTGATATGTAAGATGTCGTTGTGTGGCTGGACCACAGTTGCTTTAGCCATTTGTCTGTTGATTAAAGCCATCTTTTTATTTTGAAATAATTTAAGAATCAAAAGAAGTTGCAAAAACAGAGAATTCCACAGACCCTCCTCCCGCTGCATTCCCAGTGCCAGCGTCTTCCCGCCATCAATATCAGGGCTTGGTCCTCAGTTGGGGACAAGTCCAGAGCCTCCTCAAATGACCCTGGCTTCATGATGTGACTTGAGCATGATCTCCGTCAGCGCCCCTCAAGCTGTCCACTGTGAAGGACGGGTCATCCCTAATACATCACACGCCTGTGCAAAACCCAACCCCACTGCTGTGGGGTCCACCTGTGACTTAGAGTGACCCAGAGTGGACAGAGAGCCCTTGCAGCCCCATATCTTTCTCCCGTGGAGTGGCTGTGGGTTCTAACCACCGACCCTGCATTTAGCCACTGAGTCACTAGGGTTCCGCTTACTGACTTTCTGTTTTTAGAACACATTCATCTTGGAAGGAGAATAGGCAGAATGCTCCTTAGGACCAAAGAGATCGGGACTTCATCTCATGATATTTGGAGATGTTATCAGGAGGGGCTGGTCACTCGAGAAGGACGGCAGGTTTGGCAAAGTAAAGGGTCAGAGAAAGAGGAAGACCCCGGGTCGACGCAGGGACGGCGGGGGAGGCCCCCGGGTGGACACAGCAGCGGCAGGGGGAAGTCCCCAGGTGGACGCAGGGGCAGCGGGGGGGGGGGAGGCCCCTGGGTGGACGCAGGGGCTGCAGCAACGGGCTGTGACCGAGGCTGCAGGCACATGAAGCACTTTGCCCCATGTACGTGGGGTCGTGTACCTGGAAACCTACGTTCCGTCGTCCAAGACAACAAAGAAAAGTCAGGCCCTGCTGTCCACGTGTGACTGTGGACACAGCGAGACCATGAAGATGGAACAGGGGAGGGCAAGGTCCAGATCTGTGACTCAACGGCACCCAACAACAACAACAAACAACTGTCAGTAGATGAACTAGCAAAGCGTGGTACACACACACACGGCTGTGCTGGTGGTGGTGGTGTATGCCAAGCACTGATTTGGAACCGACTTTCCAGCGGGTTTTCAGGGGCAGTTAATCACAGGGGAAGAGACCGTCCGTTTTCCCCTGCACGACAGCTGCGGATTCAAACCGTGTGCCTTTGAGATGGCAACTCGGCACCTTACCACCAGGCCACACTTCCACAAACAGAAATGAAGTCCTGACAGGTGCCGTCACACGGATGAGCACTGAGCATGTGATGCTGACAGACCCTGGACACCTCCTGCATGACCCCTCCTAGACGGGACATCAGAAACAGACAGGCCCACGAACAGAGATGAGGTCCACCAGGAGCGGCCAGGGTGGAGAGAGAGGAGGACACTCCTGAGCTTTTGTCATGAATGATGATGATGATGATGATGGGGAAACATCAAAAGGATAGTGGAGATGATCGCACAACGTGAGGCAGGGAGTAAGTACCAGGATGAGAAACCCTGACACACACACACAGCCCCATGTCCTAGTATTAGGTTCAAGCGGTGCAGAGCTGCTCCTCTGAAATGCTCGCTCAGGGCTCACGGGAAGGCCCGGCCCTCGGAGCTCACGGCGTCAGGGCACACGGAGCACGTGGAGCACACGGAGCACGTGGAGCACACGGAGCACATGGAGCACGCACAGTTGCTTAGAGTGAAGCCGAGAGCTAGGATTCCGGACATCTGGGCTCAGCGTCCCCACCAAAGCTGGTTCATCGGGCTAACAGGATGAGACAGGTGAGCAGAGTAAGGTAACCTGCACAGGTAGGTCATGCAGGACATCGGCATGGGAGACGTCCAGGCCCTGGCTGTGATCGCAGGGACTGCTGGGAGCGGAAGCGGCCACGCGGAGTTGTTTCCTCGGGGCCTGACTTGGTCCTTGGTGAACTTGGAGCTCTCCGATTGCTTCCAGATCCTCCTGTGTTGTGGACTTCCCGACTCCCACCCATGGTGGCTACAGGTGGCCTCCGCCTATGCTTCCTGCAGCTCCAGCAGCCCTCAGCCACGCGGGCACCAGGAAACACCATCTGTCCACACGCCATGTCCCCTCCCTCCCCAGCACTAGGGGACACTGGTTCTGTCCTGCCTGCGTTCCTCCTACACACACACACACGCTCTCGCTCTCTCTCTCACACACACACATGAAAGCATACACATGCACACACACACCTGCCCACGTGTTCACAAGGCAGATACCTATGTGCAGGTGGACATGCACACACACATTCTCTCACATACAGACATATGCACACACATGAGCACACAGACACTAGCACACATCTTCTCAAAAACACATACTCACACAGATACAGTAATACACACTCATAAAGACAGACACATAGAACACACCAACACACACACACTGCTACATACAGACACACACACACAACCTGGCAGTACTGAGCTGAGGCTTGCTGTGACCTTGATCTCTAAGTGCCTATGGGTGTGTTCCGTGGGTGTGTGTGACACCCTTCCTCTTCTCTTCCCACACAGAACAGACAACTGGGGAGGCACCAGACCTAGGACACATAGTTTAGCCTTACAAGTTAGATAAAAAGCCCTTTCTAGGGTATTATGATTATCATAAGAGTCCGGAATGAAGGTGGCAGAGTGGTGTATACTCGGGGTGGGGGTGGGGGATGCGGGGGGATTGTGTACCAATGAAGGATTTTTTCTTTTACTTTTCAAAGAGCAGAGCAAACTAGGGGTGGAGGGGCGGGCGGGGAAAAAAGTGCAACAGTGAATGAATGGAAATCCAAAATCTCTGTAAATGTTCATTAAAATTAATAATAAAAAATAACTCCCTTTCTCTGACCCATGGCTGTCCACGCTGGCCCATAATCTTAATGGGGCTCAAAGCAGCCCCTCTGGTGAATTCCTGTGTCACTAGAAGCATGTGACCGGGGTCCTGGGCCAGAACCCCTGGGAGAGTGAGGGCAGCTCATGGCCCCTGGTGAAAACCGCTGCTCAGCCGTGCTGAATTCAGGCGAGCGGTGTGTCCCCGGTGAGAAGAGGCTGGCTGTGCCCACAGCGGGAGGGCTGGCCCGTCACACATGTCCACACGTGCTCTCCTGCCCTCCATGGGCACCCTCTGCTCTCGGTGTAGCCTGTCACTCACCAGCGTCCACTGGAGACCAGGTGCTCCCACTGAGAGCTGACAGGACAGGGCACACATGCCCACACAGCAGCCGCGACGTCCACACCTGACTGGCATCACTAGACTTCAGAGGGGCTCGGGCCCAGCTGTTTTCTGCCTCCCCCCCTCAGCATATTCTCATAATTCAAAGCCTCAGGAGACTCTGAGCAGGGGGAGGGTGGGGAGCACAAGACAGTCTGGGTTCAACTGGCAACCTCAAGGTTGGCGGTTCTGGCCCTCCCAGCAGAAGAAAGGCAGTCTGCTTCCGTAGAGCACAGCCAAGGAAGACAGTCAGAGCATGGTTCCACTCCGGCACCCCGGGGGCGCCCCGGTCAGAGTCTCTTCTCCTCCATCGTTAGTGCACGGACGGGCAACAAGGACCCAGCGTCTCATGGACAGGCAAACGGACAGAACTGTCTCGGGGCGGGGGGGGGTGCAACCAGGGCGCTCCTTGAAGGCACAGATGGTGAAACTTGTCTCATCCTTTGGGAATGCTTTCAGGAAGTGCCAGTTCTTGGAAAAAGACATCATGCTACAAAAGGCCAGAGAGAGAGAAGCCGACCCGTAGTGAGACGAACGACGTCCGGGGACTTGAATGTGGTGGGGGTGAGGACGGCACAGGGCGGGGAAGGGCTCTCACCCTGTTGTTCCCAGGGTCACTATGGGTCAAGGTCAACCTAGCAGCACACCACTGCGGGGGTCTCACCTCCGCACCTGCTGGGCTCCTTCACCTTCACAGAGCTCCTCAATTCTGCTGTCCCCCGCTCCCGTGGGCCACCCACACCCCCAGATCTCACTTCTCCCAGAGGTCTCCCTCCCAGTCCACACACCTGGGCCCCCTGCAGTCCGCCCACCTCCAGCCCGGTTCTGCCCGGCACCTGCACCCTCTCCCTCCCTCGGGCGGAACAGCCCCGGGCTCCCCGCTCCCGGCATGTGCTGGAGGCGTGCGGCACGAATCGTCTATTTTTAGGTGCAGATTTTGGGTCTGGCTTTTTCTTTCTGAGCTTGCTCCCAACTCGGGCCCACCGTGGGATGGTGGCAAGTGGGCGGGGGAGAGGCACCAAGCAGGGCACAGACAGTGTCTCCGCCACGTGGCTCCCCCTGCTCTGGTCTACGGAGGCCTCGCAGCCTTGGGTTCTGGACATGGCTAAGTTCACAACATGCTGACATTCTGACCTTCGTGTGACAGACTGTGGTTAGTGACTCTGACTCACAGTGACCCATTCACAATGGGAGACGGTTCCCGGTAACGGATGGCGTGCCGAGCCAGTGTGAGCCACAACGTTCTGCTGGCTGACGTCCCGTAGATCACCAGGCCTTTCTTCCGACTCTTAGTCTGGTAACTCCCCTGCCCCTGCCCAGCCTCACAGCCACACAGGCCTTTCACAGACAGGTAACTGCATGAGGCACCCTGGCCAGGAATCGAACCTGGGTCTCCGACGTGGATGGTGAGAGATCTACCACTGAGCCAGCAATACCCCCTTGGCTGGTCTCTACATCAAAACCACCCCACTGAGGAGAGCTGACTGTGACTCACATGGGGTTTCCAGGCTGTGAGCCTCGCAAGAGGAGAATGCCCACCTTTCTTCTAAGGACCAGCCAGTGGGTTCAAACAGCTGACCTACCGGTCAGCAGCCCAGCTCGTGACACTCTGCATCACCAGCTTGTTTCTTATCACTGTCTTCCAAGCAGCCAACCAACAGTTTGTCTGGAGTCGGGTGAGGTTGCTGGGGGAACCGTGTGATGAGAACAGGTGGGAGGCCAATGGAGGAGACAGCGCCTGGCTGCCCTCCTCACCTGCAGCCGTGAGGGTCTAGACTTTGAGCCCCCTGCCCCGTTCAGCTGGGCTCAGTGCCCGGGTCCTGGGGCTGCCTGGCTCTGGGGGCCGGCCCTCCGGAATCTGATCTCCCCACTCTCCTTTCCTCCATTCCCAGCTGGGAAGCTCACGGAGCCTGGTCTTCCAGCTCCAGCGCTGTACCACACCCGGACCCCCTCACCCGTAACTGTCCTGAGTACTTTAACACCGAGTGACCAGCAGCTTCAGTGGGACTGCCCAGCACAGGCCAGGTTCGGGGGGATGCTGCCAGGGACCCCTCCCGGCTGCTCATTCGCAGGCACATAAAGGCCATGAGAGAAGGACTGGCCAGTGTCCAGCTTTTCAGAGACGCTCACAGCCTTGCCCACAGCAGTGTTAGCTGTCCCCCAAAATCTACAGGGGCCAGGGAATGAAGCAGAGAAGTCAGAGCAGGTGGCACCACGGGCCACAAATGCCACGGAGGCCAGCGGCACCTGCTGGAATCGACTAGGCTGGGCAGACATTAAGGAGCCTGCGAGCTGCAGCCACCAGGCGTCCAGTGTCCGCCAGGCCTGCCCAGCCTTCTCAGACGCACCCCCACCCCGAGTCCTGGGAGGGGAAACAGAGAGAGGGTACCACTGACATGTTCCCCAGCCCTTCCGGTGGCCCAGTGTGAGTGCCAGTGTGTCCGAGCGACAGGGAAAGACAAAAAGGTGCAGCAGCCAGCAGAGAAGCTGGCTGTCAGGACGGGGACTGTTGCCAAGGAGTGGCTCTCAAGTCAGTCCGGACACACAGCCACTCAGAGATGGAACTGGGCAGCAGCGGGGCCCTCAGGCTGCTGTCTTTACCAAGTAGGCTGCCAAGTCGCTCTTCCAAGGAGCCACTGACAGGCTTGAACTGCCAACCTTTCAGCTAGCAGCCCACTGTTTAACCGATGTGCTACTGGGTCTCTTTGTAGAAGGGCACAAAGTGCACAGACTTCATCATGTGCGGGGCCATGAAGGAGACAGGGAGGGGGGAGGGGAGAGAGGAAGAGACCGAAAGGGAGAAAAGCAGGGGGAGGGGATGGAGAGGAAGGAGCCAAGGCAAAACCAGACCTGGGGCCACGGGATTGGGTGACCCCCCAGATCCCGTGGGACAGAGCAGAACCCAGTTCTGTCCCCCGAGACCCCGCGGAACAGAGCAGAGCCCGGTTCTGCCCCACGGTGACCCCACAAGACAGGGAGCCACCCAACAAGGTTTCCAGGTGTAGGTCTTCAGGGGATCTCCCATGGAGCGGCTGGTGGATTTGAACCACAGACCTTCTAGTAACCCAGTGCTCTGGCTCTCTGGACCACCAGGGTACCTGAGAGGAAGTAGGAAGAGAGAGGAGGACACAGAAGGGAATGAGGCAGAGGAGAAGGGAAGAGAGAGAGCCCCAGTGCCTTGGAGGAGGTCATGGCCCTGCAGCCTGGGCCCTCTTTTCCCCATTGTTCCCCAGACTTCGCTTTGGGGATGAAAGTCCAGAGGGGAAATCAAAGTGGGTGAGCACAGCACCCCTTCTGAAGGCCCAAAGCATCAAGCATGAGCAAAAGACCCTGTGTGTTCCAGAAGGACCCGCCCTCCAAAGGCTAACACGGCCAGCGTGGGCGGTGAGTAGATCCGATGCAGGACGAGAGGGGAGAGGCCAGCACCATTCAGGTGGACACTGCCCTTCTGCCAGGGCAGCCAGCGTCCTCCACCCCCCACGGCACCAAGGCCAGGGAAGCAGCCCATCAGCCTCCCCCAGGGCTCGTGGAGACGCTCTGGAACCACCGGTTTAAGGCACTGCTGACATGGGCAGCGGGGCTGGCTATGCTCGCCCCCAGGGGTCTGCTGCCCCATGAGGGGTCCCAGGCTAACAGCTTCTAAAAACATGCCTTGTCGAGGCAGGAATGATGGACGCTGCAGGAAGCAGGCTGGTCCGAGGTGGAGTACGGGACGTCGCATGCCATGGTCCATAGGTGCCGCCCCGAGGTGGGGGCCAGGAGGTGGGTGGAGGAGGAGGAGCTGGAAGTGTGCACGCTGCCTTCTCACACCCCCACACCGCCCAACACACGCCCAGCCCCACTTCAAAACAGCTACAGAAGCACCCCCGCCCACCCGCAGCCCCTCTTCTTAGGCGTAAGAGTCGGGGTGCCCTTTCTCCTTCCTCCACAGCACTCTCTGAGGAATCAGCACAAGACTTTGCTCACCCCTCCAACAAAGATACTCCCCCAAACCCAGACATCTGGAGAGGCGGCAGCTAACCCAGCCCTGTCCTCTGGCACTCAGGGAGAAAGCCGACTGTCCCAGCATTCAGTGCGGGTGGGGAGGGGGTGGTAGAATGAGGAATGGGTGACACCTGTGATTTGGGTCTCACGCTGTCTGGCCAACGAGTACAAGTGGACTGTCCACCCAAGACTGACCTGGTCATGGGCCAGTCCTCGCCCACACACTTATTAAGTTCCCTGCAGGAAAGCTTCGCTTCACGTTGCTAGGAGAGACTGTTCCTGGGAGAGGGACATCGTGCTTGGAAAGGCGGAGGGTCATTGGAGGAGAAGATGACCATCAACCAGGTGGACAGACACAGTGACGGCAGCAACGGGCTCACGTGTGTCAGAGAGTGTGAGCTGGGCTCAGGACAGGACAGGGTTCAGATGCGTCCTTCACGAGGTCGTCATAAATCAACACCAAGTGCAGAAGAGTCCACACTGACCCCACTGTTGCAGGAGGAGCTTCAACATGGGCGCTAACTGACCGCATCCTTGGGAAGGTTGTGATGGAGGGAAGATCTCGACTCCTGTCTGCAATGTCTGAGGCTGGGCCCCTGGACGCCCCACCTCCTACCCCGCCTCATCCGGGGAGTAACTCCAGCCTCCCCACCGTCCTCTCAGCCTGTGCCCTGCGCAGAAGGCTCCCCTCAGGCCCCCGCTGGGCACGCTCCCTCACATCTTCACCTTCACCCATGGCATCAGCACCCCGGCCTGCCCCCACCTTTTTATTCTTCACCAAAGTGTCACTTGTCCCCAAACACCGCTTGGCCTCAGTCCTGCACGGTGCCTGGCCAGGGCTGGGTCCCTCGGAGGCCCTCACATGCATGGTCATAGGGGAACCACACACAGTCGAGCTCATCGCAGGGACAAGCCCACCAAGACCATCATCCTGCGGGGTGAGTCCTCAGCACCCCAATATAGAGAGGCCCACAGCACGCCAACAAAGAAAAACAGTCACTTCAAGGAGCAAGCCCTCGGCACCTCAATAAAAAAAAATAATTTTGAAGAGTGAGCCTACAGCACCCAAACAGATGTGACCATTGCAAGAAGTGAACCCACAGGACCCCAACAGAAAGAAACCAGCATTTCCTAATTCTGAGGGGTGAATCCAGTGTACTTCAATCAAGAAGGGCAGAGAGAAGGCCCCACCGTGAGGAGGCATCAGTGGCCTGACCTCAGAGACGCCCCAAATACGTGCAGCGGTTTCCGCCTCTGGGAACTGACAAGGGCACCCCCGACGGGTCGGAGAGGCCGACCTGGGTCCTGGCCTCTTTGGCCCAGAATTCTCAGTATTGTCACATCTGTAGCCAGGAACGGGTCTGTCACACAGGCCTGGTGATCATGTGACCAAGGTCTGGGCCTTTTGTCTCCTGTATGGCGGAAGCCACAGACAGACCCCTTGAAGACGCCCACTGTGCTGTGGGGTCAGCTGAATGTCACTGGGTCCCCTCTGGAGCCCAATGAAGACATTTGAGGGGTGCTTCGTGGGGCACTGGGAGGCTTGTGCAGAATGACCAAACCAAGCTGCCCTTGTAAAGTCACACATGACGCCCTCTGAGTACCCACCAAGTCCCCTCCTGCTCCCTAGAGCCACCTAAAGGCAGGACAAGCTACAAACCAGAACACGCAGGAGGCCCCTCCCTCCGCCCCACCCCAGCAAGGCCCTTCTGCAAACTGAAGCCAGGGCGCACGGTGTCCCCTCCCAGCGCCCAGCCAAGGACAGGCCTGGGCCCACGAGGCAGCCTACCTGGCAGGGGAGCAGAGCACTTTCCCACAGGCGGGCACCCCACCTGGTTCTCTCCGGAGTGTCCTTGGGGCAGAGCACGGCAGGGTCAGTGCGGGTCAGCAGGAAAAGCTATTAGTGTCTCAGAAACCGACTGTCAACCTGGAAGAAAAGGAGAAAGAAACAAGCTTGAAGCGAAAGTCCTTCCGTTAACGAACATCCAACAAACAGGAGGGGAGGGGGCGTGCTGCAGGCAGCTGGTCACCACCGGTCATCGGGGAGCCTCTGGTGAGGACATCTGACTGTGTTCACGCCACGAGGGTGTAAAAGGACCTGGTTAAACACACCCAGCCGCTCACCAAACGGCTGGAGCTTCAAGTCCACCCAGAGACGCCTCTCAAGAAAGGCAACTTCTGGCCAACTTCTGAAAATTCAGCCCTGGAAGCTCTACAGAGCAGTTCACCTCGGGCACAGATGCAGGCACCACAAGTCAGAGCTGATCTGGCTTTCCGGTGGGGAGCAAGCCATCGGGGACCCCCTGCCAAAGAGCCCCTACAAGCCGGTGATACTGGAGGCACCTGTGAGTGTTAATACCCTCTTCACAGCTCGCTCATTAGCCCACTTCCTGTGGCACCCCAACCCTAAAGATTCCTCACCCCTCAACCCCACTGCTGCATCAGTCCTTCCCTCCCACCCCACCCTTTACTGTCACTTCCCTCCTCCCCTCATTCAGACTCTGGGCCCATCACACCATCACCCTTTGTCCCACGCCCATCAGACAATGTCACTCTCCCACCCAGACCCTCCAATGACCCCCTAGGTCCTTCAGGGGAAACTCCAGAGTTGTCACAATGGCTGCAGACAAGGGGGAGCCCAGGGTAGGGACCTGGCTCTCAGAGACGTGGACACGCTAAGAAAATGGAACTCGGATGTGGGATTCAGCCCGCCAATGTGTGTCCAGTTTCAAGATAGGTTCCCGCTGTGCCCTGGGGCCCTAGACAACTGCAGTGTCTCTCTCCATCCCCAACACACCCTCCTCACAGCTGTTCCACTGGCCCTGGCTGCCCCCCGTTACACGAGCACACCTCCCCCACCATATCCCCAAAAGCCTCTTCTCTCACCACCGCCTCTGCCGACAGCAGGCTTCCTCACATGTCTGAGGGCTTGTCCCTCACCCACACCCCACCCTCCACTCCACTCCTACAGCCCCCTTCCTATGAACCGTCCAGAAAGGAGTCAGTCAATGCAAACACACGACATCCCTCGGCACACCCCACTCCTCTCCCCAGAGAGTGTATGTCCCTGGCTAGGGGTCAACTATGTCCCCAATAATGTGTGTGGGGATCCAAGATCCCACACCTCTAGATAGAATTCTGCTTGGAAATGGGGGTTTCTCTTCCGTGTCAATTAGACCATATCCAGGCTGGGTGAGCTCAAAACCTAATCACCTCTGAGTCCCAGAAGGAGCAGATCTGACAGACACATGCGGAAGGCCTGAGGCTACAAGCAAGGGAAGACACAGCCAAGGCTCTGCTTCGGATTTCCAGTCTCCAGAACTGTGAGAAAGGCAGTCTGTTCAACAAAACCCCCACTTCGGTGTTCGTGTTACATCAGCTCTAAGAGACTCAAGTCCACACTGACTGTCTCTGTTGCTGCTGTCAGGTGCCCTCAGGTCAACTGTGACTCACAGTGACCCTAAGTACAGCAGATGGAAACCCTGCCCTCCCCTGTGCCACCCTCACAGATGCTACCGTGCTCAAGCCAAGCGCTGTGTCAATACAAGTCCTCCAGGGACTTCCTCTCTCCGACGTCAACTCTGCTTTTCCGAGCAGTGTCCTTCTCCAGAGACTGTCCCTCCTGACAACATGCTCAAAGTATGTGAGATACAGTTTCACCATCCTTGCCTCTAAAGAGCACTCTGGTTCCACGCCTTCTAGGACAGATGGTTTGTTTTTTGGCAATCCGTTATATAGTCAATACTCTTCACAAACACTACAATTCAAAGGCACATTTCTTCTTTGGTCTTACTTATTCACTTTCCAACCTGCAGATGCATAAAAAGCAAATGAAAATACCATGGCTTGGATCAGGTGCACCTTAGTCTTCAAACTGACATCCTTGCTCTTTAACACTTAAAAGAGATCCTTGACAGCAGAGCTGCCAGTGGGATATGTCTCTCGGTTTCTTGACTGCTATTTCCATGGTGTTGACTGTGGAGCCAAGTACATGAGATCGTCGTCTGATATTACACACAGCCACTCCTTTCCTACTTTGTCCTTGTCCTACCCTTGTCTGCACTTTCCAGCAAACTGGAAGAGGGCAGGGCCTTGGCTCTGCTTTCTTCCATCTCCTGAGCAGACATGCCTGATACCTGTCAGTGTTCATTCTATGTTTAGTGAAGGAATGAATGAACCCCCTTGGGATATTATTCCACTGTCCCTTCCTGGAGTCTCTGGATGTGGTGAAGAGACACTCGGGAAAAGGGCTGACAATCTATTTCCAGAAATCCGCACTGAACCCCGTGTGGTGCACGGCTCTGCTCTGACCACCCGGGCTGGCATGAGTGAGTCGAAGCCACTGTCCATGCCGTCCATTCCCTAGGATGGAACGAGCCCAGGAAGTAGAAAGGAGAGAGCTTTTTTTGTTTATTATTCGGTGCCGGTGCCTGTTTGGGGTTTCCTAGGCATAAGAGCAGATCCAGAAGGAGCCCTGGTGGCTCAGTAGTGAAGCACTGGCTGTTAGCCCAGAGGCTGGCAGTTTGGACCCACAGCCGGTCGGCGACAGAAACATGTGGCAGTGTGCTTCCATAAGACGTGGCCCAGGGACCCTGCAGGGCGGTTCTGCTCTGTCCTGCGGGATCACAAGGAGTTGGAATCACCTCAACAGCAACAGGGGGCTTTGTTTCGGTTTTGTTTTTCAGCAGGCCCCAGGATGGCATAGTTTGGCCTCAGTGCTCATCTGAAGGTTGGGAGTTCAAACCAACTCATCGGTGCCGAGGAAGAAAGGCCTGGCAATCCACTTCCGTAAAGATCGCAGCCTATGGAGCAGCTGTCCCGGAACCCTAAAGCTAGACCTGACTGGATGGCAGCAGGCTTAGGAAACACCTGGATTTTAGAAGAGTTTCTTACTGTACTCCAACCCAAACAACCCAAACATATTATGTGTTTTAATATTTATTATTATTATTTATTATTATTTGCTCTTTTTTTATGGTCTCTGGTGGCAGAATGGTAAGAAGCTCTGGTGTAATCCCAAAGGCACACAGTTTCAATCCACAAGCTTCTCCGTAGGACAAGAATGGGCAATCTCCTCCCGTGCGATTTACTGCCTCTGAAAACTGGCTGGAGGGTCAGTTGCGACTCAGTTCCAGTTTGAAAACGCAGCAGCAACATTGTGGTCGGTAAGATGCAAAAAAAAAACCTCAGCAAGGAGCAACTAGGAAACTGTGTAAGAGTCGTGAGATTGGCTGTGTCCACCCTCAACAGAGCAGCTTCCCTGGGTTCAACCCAGAAACCTGACAGCCAACACCCTCAAACCCAGCACCCCAGAGCCGACTGTGGGCCACAGACACCCCGTGGGAGAACTGACACCCAAGGTGGGCACATCGGCCGCGCCTTCTCCTCTGAGGGGCTGGTGGGGTCCAAGAGCCAACCTTCTGGTCAGCAGTCCAGCGCCTAACCCGCTGTGCCACCAAGCTCCGAAAGCTGACCAAACCCAACTCAACCGCTACTGTGCTGATGCCAGCTCACGGGGGCCTCCTTTGGGTCCCCCAGGCTGTAGAGTTTTAGGGGCCTTATCTTTCTGCTAGGGAGTTCTGGTGGCCTAGGGGTAAGGATCTGCACTACCATCCCAGAGCCACACGGTTCGAAACCACCAGCTGGTCTGCGGGAGAAGGATGGGCAACCCCCTCTTGAGCGATTTACTGCCTCTGAAAACCCACTGGAGGGTCAGCGATAAGCCAGTTCTGATTTGAAAGCACAGTAACAGCTTCGTTCTCCTGAGAAGCAGCTGATGGCTTCGAACCACCAGCCTCTCGGTTCATATCACAGCACACATTACAGTTCTGCTTTAAAACCTGACAGTGGGAATTAAAAATCAACAACTCTCTCGGCTTGTTTGTGCCCCCAAAGCTCAGCTACTCAGGAGCCAGCCAGAGCAGCAGGGCAGGCCCGGACATCGTCACATCACTGGTGACCACGGAGTGCCCGCGGGGTAGTAAGGGAGGGGAGCCCACGTTTTAGGGAGGAAGCAAACGTGTGAACTGACATTCCCCTTCCACGGACTAAATGCGAGAGGAAGGAACCCGGGCAAAGTGGGGGCTCAGGCAGAGGGGAGAGATGTGTGAGGAGGTCCCCGCGTGCGGGTGCAGAAGGCAGAGACGTCACCGCCGTAACCTAAAGGTCTGAACCCACAGGAGCCCACAGCCCGCTGGAGTTCCCGCTGTGTGTCCTACTGGTAGACCTGGCTGAGGGTGAACAAGGCCCCCAATGCTGCCACCCCGTCACACTGGAAGAATAACACATCTGAGCCCCTCAACTCTTAGAAGGTTCCAGAAGGGAACCGAGCCCCAATTTCAGCAATGGGAAGGGGGTGTGGGGTCACTAGAGAGTCAGCTATGCCCAGCTCTCTGCCATCACCCCAAAGTGGGGCTGCTCATGGCCTGGGAGGGAAGGGAGCCAGAGATGCCACCTCCACCTTCTGGTCATTTCTTTATCTGTCCGATGTTGAACTCTGAGCCGACCCAGGCCTCAAGAGCAGGGGATTCATACACACCCCCGTTTATCGTGCTTTGTTCACAATAGCCAAGAGTGGAAACAACCCAAGTGCCCATCAACAAATGAATGGATGGAGAAGCTGTGATATGTTCACACAATGGAATACTATGCAGCACTGAAAAACAAGGAACTCATGCGATATTATTCAGAATGGGTGACCCTGGAGGACATTATGCTGAGTAAAGCATCTCAGTCACCAAAGGACAAATACTGCATAGTGCCACTGTTGTAAAATGGGACTGACATTGGAGTTCGGGGGAGACTGTGAAAGATGGGATAAATTATATATACTGCACTGAAACAGATGAGAGAGAGAACTGTTTAAAAGGGATATGTGATTAGGTATTATTGTCATGACAGGAGTCCAGAAGGAAGGCTGCATCGTGGAGTGGACCTGGGGGGGGAGGGACTGTAAAACGATGAAAGAATTTTTCTTTTCCTTTTCAAAGAGAAGAGAGAACTGGGGGTGGGGAGGGGTGGGCAGAGAGAAAAGTCAACAATGAATGAATGGAAATCCAAAGTCTCTGTAAATTTTCATTAAAATTAATAATAATATCAATAATAATAATAACAAATTTAAGAAACCCAATAAATACCTTTTCAGAATTAAAAAAAAAAAAGAGCAGGGAATTTCCGTAGAAGGTGTGAGCCGGGGTGGATTTACCCATAAACACGGATGCACAGGCATGTACCAAACAAGGTGTGCTCGACCTAATTGTGTTTACTTGCTAATCACAGGTTTCTCCCATCCCTGCCGTATGCCGGGCAGGTAAGACTGTTCAGTGCTGACGGGGGAAGGCCCGACTGGACCGGAGTGAACCCTGTTTATTGTGTAATCCAGATCTGGGAAGGCGTCTTGGGGAGGTCAGGTCACCTTACAAGGAAAAGGAAGCAGGTCAGGTCGTGGGGATCCCACTGCCTCAGGCACCGTGGAGATGGCTCCCCTACCCAGTCAGGCTCCCAGCCCAGCCCCTGAACCTGAACGCAGGTGAGGAAAGAGATTCTCAAAGACAGAGCATCCCAGAGATGCCACATCTCTCTCCACACTGCATGTGTCAAGGTGGAAGGCAAGCTCGCTTCGTTTACCACGTGGCACACAGCCCTGCCCATGGCCGTTCCCTGGAGGAGCACTCCCCACCAAGCAGCCCTGACCCACACCCTTGTCACCTGCCTGGGCCAGGCCTTTCGAGGCCCCTCGCGGAGTGCCCTCGGTGTTGCCCCTGCCTCCAGTTCCCAGAGCCCCGTGCTCAGGCTGCACCCTCAGCTCTCAGCACACGGCGCCTGATGGGCCCAGCACTGTTCCGTTCTCCTTGACCGAGCTGGGAGGGAGATCATTTAACAGCTTGTCCACAGTTGTAACGGCACTGCTTCCCTTCCTCTGCAGGACAGGACACCATCCATCACCTCAGTGCACACGGGCCCTGGGCCTGCACTGGCTGCTGCCCACTGTTGCCGTGGGGGTTGGGGGACAGCAGGGCTGGAAGAACAGGGGTGAGGGCACAGCACTGAGATACAGAGTCGCCACAAAATCTCCCTGGAGGTCCCCAAGGCTGACTCTTCTGTGAGGGAGAGGAAAAGCTCGGGAGAGCGCAGGCCTGCGTGTGAAGCTGGGCCACGGACAGGCGCGAGAAGATGAGGACAAGAAGCCACGGCAGGTCCAGGACCGAGGTGCCGGGGTCAAGGTCAAGCCTGTCAGTGCCCTGCGTTGGAAGACGGAGATATTTAGGGAACCACATTTATGGTGTCCCACCCACCGTGTGTGAAGCTCAGTGCCAGGCCCACACTGTGCCGGGCTTGGCAAGCACACAGCCTTGCAAGGAAGGAACACGGGATGAATCTCACTGTTGACCTTCAAGTCAGAAAAATGCCTGTCACCTGCCTGGAGAGAAAACTGGGGATCTCAGATCCACCTGGATGCCCCGCTGGACCCAGCTCAGTGGGGCCTGTAGGTCCTCTCTTGACCACAGTACTCCCTGACTCGCCCATCGACTTCTCAGCCCTCAACCCTCACTTGACTAGGAGTCCCCAGATGCAACTGAGGCCAAAGGGGTCTGATGTGGTGACAGGAGTCTGCCTGGGGACGCCAGCGTACACGTCCGATGAGGGCAGGCCGGCTTGGCATTTGCTCCCCCTGTGCCCAGCGCCCAGCCTGAGCTGGCAGATAGCAAGCACTCTGAAGACAGGTTTTAGATGAACTGAAGAGAGAAAAGAGAAGAAAGCAGAGTCTGAGTCAGCAGAAGAGTCTGGGCACCCTCGGGCACTAAGTCCCTCACACCTTGAAAACCCAGCTTGGCATTATGCGGAGAGTGGCAGATTTGTTAGCGGGCTGGCTGCTGTCCCCTAAGGTGATCAGAGGTGGGGTGAGGCTGAATGACCACTGTGTTCCCCCGGAGAAGCAAACCCCTCGGTGCCCCAGAGGACTCAGGTGTCCCGGCCCCTCGCACTAACGACTTCTCATACACAGAGGACCTCAGCAAAGCATGCTTTCTGGATCTGTCCCAGGTCTCCAGAGAGAACACCTGGCGGGAAGATGGAAAAAACCTTGGACTTGGGACCCAAGGACAGGCTGTGGACTTTAATACACCTTTATGGATTAAAAGGCGCTCTGGTGGTGACATGCAGGGTGTGCGGTAACTGAAGGCCGGTGGCTCGAATCCACAGGCGCTCTGGGGGCAAAGGACTGGCGGTCTCCTCCCGGAAGACGAGAAGGCCCGGGAAGGTGATGTGGGACCACGATGAAGGGGAACCGCCGTCGCAGTGGATTTGCTCTGTGGTCTGTTTCTGAACTAAGAATTGTCTGAGGAAACGGGCTGGCTTCACAGGCGAAGGAAGGCGTTCCCAGGAACTCAGGAGGCACAGCCTTGGTGTTCACCGTGAGGCGTGGGGGCAAGAATGTCAAGCACTCAGCTGCGAACCCAAAGTTCCACGGTTCAAATCCACCTCAGGAGAAAGCCCTGGCACTCTGCTCCCATGAAGATCACAGCCCAGAAAACCCCCGGGCCAGCTCACAGCCCAGGCCAGCTCTACTCTCACGGAGTGGACAAGAGTCTCGTCGACTCAAGGGCGCCTCACCCAAACCCGGCAAAGCTAGTGGTCAAGGACTCAAAGGGCGTGCTGCACTGAGTTAAATCCATGACCAAGGACGCTTTACGGTGTTACAGAGCAAGGATGTCAGTTCAAAGACAAAGGTGCATCTAACCCAAGCCATGATAATTGTGATTGTGTCACATACATGTAAAAGTTGAGAAATTAAGAAGGAAGATCCAAGAAGAACCAAGGTCTTTAAATGTGCAATTGACAAAGAACACCGTCAATACAAACAATCAGAAGAACAAACAGGTCTGTCTTGGCGGAAGTGAGGTAACCAGCACGCTTCTCAGAGGCAGGGATGGTGAAACTTCACCCCACACACTATGGGCATGTTCCCAGGAGGAAGCGGGCATGGCGCTGGGAACGGTGGAGGTCAGCAGAACAGACGCTCGTCAGTGTGACGGACTGACATGGTGACCACAGCAACGGGCCGGAGGAAACCTGGTCAGCTCAGGACAGGGCGTGACTTCAACCCACTGTTCACAGGGTCGCTATGAGTCATACTCAACTCGACCACACAGAACTAAGGAGTGCTAGTGGTGTCTGGCTGCTAACTGAAGGGCTGGCGGTTCTAGACCACCCAGTGGTGCCACAGACGAAGAGCTGGCAATCGGTTCCGGCAGAGATTACAGCCTGCAAAGCTCCATGAGGCAACTGTACTTAGCTGGGAGCTGGACTCCACGTTCAGTAACTTTGCGTACAGCAATCACAGTCATAGACTCACCATCATGCCGCTAGAAGGACCCCAGAGTGTCCTCCTCGTTCCTCAACGTCCCTGTGTCCCCTCCCTTCTCTCTGGGCCACCTTCTAGAAAAACATGCATTGTTCTCTCCCGTCTCTTTACCCAGACTCCTCTGCACCCCACCCCCTGGTCCCTTCAAACACAAGCACATAACCTGTCAGAGTTCAGAACAGGAACATGTAGAGAGGAGCCTGACCAGAGGCAAAGCACCATCAAGTGCTGCTTCCTGGCGGTAGTAAAGCGGACGGAGAACACAGAATATTCACAACAAATGAACCTCCTCCTCTGGTTTCCAGCCACCCTTGTGAAACTGGCTCCCGCCCGACTCCCTCATGCCTTATGAATCCTGTCTCCGGCAAAAATAATTTGGGTTTTATTATGCTGGCATCTAGTGGGAGTCGGTGACAATTCCCCCATAGCTGTGCCGCTACTTTTTTTTTTAATGCTAGTGTGTTTTAATAATACAGTGCACCTTTCGGTATTGTTGAAATGTTACATTATTCAACGTATCCAGCGGGAACGGGAAGGGCCTGTGTAATTTATATGTCCTCGAGGCTTGGAGGGGTGTAATTTAAGAAGCAATCTTCCCCAAGTTTGGAGAAGGCAGATTCTGGAGGTGAGGCTGAAGGCTGCCTGACCCGGGAGAGAGCCAGGTGGGGGCAGAGGACCCAGAGGCCCTTGGCCTTGGGGCTGAGGCCAGAGGCAGAGGGATCCCAGACCCCAAACCGTGAATTGTTTCCAAACTTGCAAGAAGGCTGTGGATGCTTTGCTGGGCTGCTTGGGGTCCCAGCAACGCCTGAGTGGAATCCCCGGAAAGAAGGAGTCAGAGCTTGTTCAGACTTCCCCTCTCTTTATCCATCCCTCCCTCCCTCCCCCCCTCGGCAAGGCAACCTTGTTCCCTCCCTCCCTCCCTCCCCCCCTCGGCAAGGCAACCTTGTTCCCACACCTGGGAATCAAGGATCCAAGACCTCGGGATGGTGAACCAAGCTGCTTCAGACACCCAGGGACATTGGGTCATGTAGTTCCTGCAGTCTGCCTGTGGAGAAGATGCCAGATCTGCTCTGAACGCCCACACCCTAAGATGCTGGGTGTGGGGGACACAGATGGGCACATCCATGGACCTGGCCCCAAGGAGCTTACAGTTCAGAGACCGGGACAAGGTAGCCAGTGACCTGAGCAAAGGTAGAAAGGGGTCACACTGGAGGACAAGCTCTGTGGAGTACTGAGTCCTTGATGTCTGCAACGGTGTCCAGCACTGTATCAAATCCAACCAGTCAAACACACCAACGCTGAGCTGGTGCCCACTCAGAATCACCCTACCGGGCAGGTCGGAACCACCCCTGGGCTTTCGAAGGTGTCAGCCGGGTGCAAGCAGACACCCGCTTTCTCTGGCGGATCCAGCCACCAACTTAATGGCGAAACCTCTGACCCACCAAGGCTTCTTGCCTGGCACCATAAACTCATTTCTGTCAAGTCAATTCCAACTCATAGACTCTACCAGGCAGAGCAGAGCAACGCCTATCCACGCGGTTCTGCGGCTGTCATATACTGGACCAAAGTGTGGTGTGTTTTTCCTGTGAAAAGCTGTAGATTCAAACCACCAACCTTTCAGATAGCAACTGAGTGTTTTGCTGCTCTACCAGGGCCCCTTGCCAAGCATCACGTTGTTGTTAGGTGCCATCGAGTAAGACTCACAGCGATCCTACGACCAACAGACCTGAGCCCTGTCCTACCCTGCGCCATCCTCTTCATCTCACACGTAAGCCCACTGCTGGAGACGGCGTCAGTCCATCTCACTGGGGGTCTTCCTCTCCTTGGATCCATGTCCCTTTCCAAGGAAGAGAATCGCCTAGCAACGTGTCCAAAGGATGAGAGGCAAGCTTCATCATCTTTGCCTCCAAGGAACTTTACTTGGGGTTCAATATAGGTATGTGTGAGTGAGCGAATGAGATGAGCCAAGGATGTTGTAGGAACCCAAGCACAGACGTTCCTCTTGGGGGGTGGGAGGAGGTGACCTTGGATTTGAGTCTTACAGACTGTGGTGTTAGCCTGAAAGCTGGCTTTTTATCCGTTAGCCGCCTCTGATCTCCAGCTGCCTTAACTGCAGACACTTGGTCTTACAAATCATCATCAGCTGTGGGACCAGGATAAGCAAGAGAGTACTCCCCACACTGGTCTGCAAGACTACAGACAGCTGTTTGTCCAGCTGTGCAGATGAGGGTGCCCATGTCTGATAATGTGGGGAGGAGGAAGAGTGAGTCCAAGTAAGTCTCATGATACCAAGAGGGTCCCAACAAGAGGCTTCATTTGGGTCAAGATAGTTTCTTTTATCCTTATGTGTGGTTCATTATCTTACTCTTTACACCTTTTTGGTGTTAATTATGTGACTTTTAAAGGTGACGGGGAAATTCAGATTTGGGTTTAGACGTTGAGGTTTAGGGGCTCCTGGGACATCCAGGATGGGATGTTTAGATGGGAGCTGGACGCTAAAATCAAAGTCTCATTTGCTTTGGGGGCACCCACAGACAACCCCCAAGATGGCCCCAGGGTTCCCCTCCTCCCGATGTTTACCTCTGTGTCTAGTCCCCTCCACATTGTGCCAGACTTATCCACATGGACAACTGGATACAGCAGAAGAGACAGCAGGGTACTTGCAAGAGTAGATCACGGGGGACTTGTGTTCCCATCTTTCTCTCCCACAATGGAGGGAACCAGCCTCCACGTTGTGAGGACACTCACACGTCCCCAAAGAGAGGCTCACGTGTACAGAACGGAGGAGCTGGGGTCTCGCTCCCACCAGCATCCACGTGGTGCTCCACCTTGGAAGTGGCTCCTCTGGCCTCAGCTGACCCATGAGATGACAGCAGCCCCAGCTGACGGCCGGTCCCCCACCTCATGGAAGAGCCAGAGCCAGAAGCACATCATCGAGCTGCTTCCAGACTCTTGAGCACAGAGCGTGTCAGGAGCGTGGAGCAGTTCCACCTCACAGTGTCCCTGTGGACACGCGGCCTGGCCATTCCCACGGCCTCACAGTGCCAACCCATCTTGGTGAAGGTGGAGTGACACGGTGACTCTTCCGCCCATGAGGACCTTCTCGGGGATGGGTTCCTGCTAGCACACCCTACAGCACGGAAGACGACATCTTTCCATCTTCACTTCAAAGGAGCATCTGGGTCGTACTTCTCCCAAGTCAGATGTGTGTTATTCCGGCAAAAAAAAATCTTCACAACTGGGCCAACAAACAGCATCACGATAAATGGTGGGGAGACCGAAATTCTCAAAGATTACATTTTATTTGGCTCCATAGTCAACTGAGCCCAAGGAAACAACAATCAAGAAATAAAAGAACATACTGCACTGAGCATATCTGCTGTTAAAGACCTCTTTAAAGCGTATTTTTAGAAATGTCACTGTGAAAACTAAGGGGCAACTGACCCAATCTATGGTATTTTCAATCACCACAAAAGCTGGACCGTTAACAAGAAAGAAGAAGAGAAAAACAAAGAAAAATTATGGGGTTGATAAGACTACATGGGAATACTGAATAAACCTAAGAACAAATAAATATCATTGTTTCATGTCATTACATCTGGTGTAATCTATTATTTGGAAGCAGGAGTGACATCCACTTTCTAAACAACATGCCTCAGGAAACTATGAACTTTGACAAATGTTGATAGTTATCGAAAGGCTTCAGGCCTTTTTTCATAGGGCCCCTATGAGTCGTGCTTGACTCAACAGCAATCAACAACAACAAACAACCTATTACAAACCTAAGGAGTTCTGGTATGCACGAGTCTGCTAATGTAAAGGTTAGCTGTTCAAATCCACTGGCCACTCTGGGAGAAAGACCAAGCAACCTACTGCCCTAAGGAATGCATCCTAGTAAACGCCTGGTAGTCCAAGGATTCAACAAACCAAAAAGTCGGCTATTCAAACCCACCAACCTCCCACGGAAGAAAGAGGAGCCAGGCGGCTTCCGTAAACACTGACAGCGTGGGAACTCCCTGGGCAGTTCGGCTCTGCCCTGCAGGCCCCTGAGCTGGTCGAGATCGGACGGTAGAGGTCAGCTGCTGGGTAAATGCTATGGGACAGTCCCGCTCTGTCCCATGAGGTCACGATGGGTCGATAATGACTGAACAACAATCATACAGCAGTCTGCAGCCCACCCAGAAAGTACAAGGAAGAAACAGCTGAAGTAACAGGCCTGGGTTAGAACACCAAGTGAGAAGAGGACATGAGGACAAAGCAGAGGGACGGACACACGCCCTGAGCTGGAGGGTCGGCAGAGCATGGCCTGTGAAGATCCAGGGGGGCCCCAAAGAGAGTGAAGTCAGAGTAACATCCGCAGTCAGCTTTCCGGGGGGAGGGGGCATCAGGCGCTGCAGAGGTCCGGCAAGGTGGGCTTGAGGGGGACAAGGGTCTCCCCCCACTTTCCTTGGACCCTCTCACAGCCTCTCTGCTCGTGTGCACCCTCTGGTCGTCCATAGGACAGCCTGGGTCACAGACTGGGGTCTGCATTTGCCTCACCATTAACATAATCGTCCCCATCACTTTCCCCGTTTAGTGCCTAGTTCAGGGGTCACGGCCTCCATCTCCAGCGGCTCCCTCAGGGACGTCCACCA
The DNA here is from genome assembly GCF_000299155.1 of Elephantulus edwardii. NCBI lineage: Eukaryota > Metazoa > Chordata > Mammalia > Macroscelidea > Macroscelididae > Elephantulus > Elephantulus edwardii. Next base: position 2,847,142 of record NW_006399798.1, on the reverse strand, counting down.
CCTGCAGGCTGGCAGGGGTAGACACTCAAGGGGCACAAATAGGGCAAGCAGATTCAGTCACCCTGGAGCTGGGATGGGCTGGGGCCCCTGGAGGATGGGGAGGGGCTCAGGTGGGGAGGAGCTTAGGGAGTAGGGATGCCTGGAGGGGGAATGACGTGCTGGGAACAAGGGGCTCAGAGAGCCTGGAGGCTCCAGCTGGGTGGAGAGGTGGTGGAAAGGCTCAAGATGTGGGAGGTGTCTGGATGAAGGGGGCGGGGGGGGGGCTCATGGTGCAGAGATGCTTGGAGGCGGGCTGGTGCCAGAGGCCCCCAGCCTGGACGAGCAGATAAAGCCCCCTGCTGCTCCTTCACAAGCTCTCTCCACTTATCTCAGTGTGTCCCTGTCCACGCACAGCACCTGGTAATGGGATTCCGATGTTGAACAGCCTGCATTGCTCTGAGATTGGCTTTACATCACAAAGGGAGGGGACCACAACCTTAACAGGATGCTGACGTTTGGGGATTCAGGGAAGAAGGACCCCAGGGTTCCCACTCTTAGAATATCTGGCAGGTGCTCTGCAGAGGGCAGAGTCCCCTCAGACCCCAGGCTGTGGCCACACAGGGTCCGAGGGGCCAGGAGGGCGGGACAGCGGCAGCAGGCTCCAGGCTCACAAAGGCCAGTGAAGGTACTGCAGAGGGCCTGCCTGGTTTGGGTTTCCAGAACAGGCCTTTCTTCCCAGCCCCCTTTGGGCCTGGGGACCCCGACTCCCATCTCTTACACCCCCACACTAGACCATCCAGGAAGGTTTTGGTCTTCGACGCCCTCAGGCAGCCCTTCCCTCCCCTGCACAGTGCCTCACGCTGGCTTTGCTCTGCAGCACAGTGTTCACCAAAGCTGGCTGGCTCCTGTCACCACGGTGCTTACGAGGAGGGTTCCAGCCCAGTCCTGATGGGGCCTTCCCCTGAGGACAGGAGGCAGACGGGGACAGACTGCAGGAGGGCTGTGAGGCCGACCTGGCACCCAAGGACATGCAGCAGGACAAGACACTGACCCTCGCAGTCGTCACCCCCAAGTTTTCTAGATGGACCCCGGCACAAAGTGTCGTCTGGAGCCTGACTGGACATGTAAGCAGGAGGGGCCAGTCCTTGGAAAGGACCTCTTGCTGGAAAGGTGGAGAGTTGGTGAAGGAGAGAAAGACAGTCAACAAGAGGTGTGAACGCTGTGGCTGTCCAGGGGACCTCGCAAGGAGACTGTGAACACAGGTGGGACTGGGCAGGGATCTGGGGTCGCTCGGAGTCAGAATCAACTTAAAGGCATAAAAGGAGAAACGACGCGGTGAGATACGTATGTCTAAAGTCACTCACTCCACGTTGCTGCTGTGCTGTGTGTCCTCGAGTCAGAACTGACTCACAGCCGGAGGCTTTCGGGGGCAGTAAATCGCGCAGGAGGAGGATTCGAACCACACGCCTTTGGGATTGCAGTGCAGTTCCTTCCCACTAGGCCACCAGAACCCCCTACAATAAGACCCCTGTGTTGATACTAGATCTTGTGGGGAGACGATTCTCCACCCACTAAGGTTACAGGAGGGAGGCAAAGCCTTCAGCTTGGCTGGAGCGACGCTCTGACCCTGATCGATATTAACAACAAAAAGACACAACCGTTGTCACAGTACTGCAGGGATCCTACCCTTGGTGAGAGACTTACCCCAGTGGGGAGAAGGTCCCCACCAGCGGGGATACGGTCAGTGTGTCACCGAATACCCAGACTGGCATTTCCTCGCTGCTCTCTGGCCGGGGAACAAGGAAACCAGGACACGTGCCTGCTCTAGCTCCCACCGGGCTCCCCAGACACTGGGCCTCCGCCGGCTCTGGCCAGCACAGGTAAGGACGGATACACCACCCTCGGGAGCAGTGCTCTGGAGACAGGGTCTCTGAAGCCAGGGCCTAGCACATTCTAGGGTGGGCATGGCCACCACTAGACCCAATAAGCAAACCCCCAGCATCTGCCCCAGACCTGCCGGATCAGGAGAGGCGGCTCTGGGAATCCGAGGCCTGCCCTCCCAGCTCACCAACGGCCTCCCTAACACAGCTGCATGAAGCAGATGCTTCAGCAAGGTCCAGGGAGTCAGGGTGGAGCCTTGGTAGTGCTGACCAAACAGGTGAGAGAATGGAGAGCCAGAGCTGCCCAATCCATGCTCCCTGCGTGTCTGTGAACAAGCAGGAGCCTCTGGTCAGTCCCACCTGTGTCCCAGGTATGCAATACAGACCAAGGCCAATGCCAGAGAGGG
>NW_006399798.1:2839273-2844341 GCF_000299155.1 Elephantulus edwardii | reverse complement strand
GTGCACTGTCTCAGTCACCCAGTGCTGCTATCACAGACACCACAGTGCACTGTCTCAGTTCTCTACTATGGAAACAGACCTGCTGGTGTGAAGCATACGTCAGGCAGCTCTGGTGGCCTAGATGAAGACACGCGGTTTGACCGCAGCAGCTGCTCTTCAGGGAAAAGCCAGCCATCTCCTCCATGTGATGCACAGCCTCTGAGCACCTGCTGGAGGGTCAGCTATGGGGTGGTTCCGACTCTGGAACTAACACCACTGTCACAGACACCACAGCACACTTCTCAGCTACGGAGCCCTGCTGCAGTAGACCTATCACAAAGAACTGGCTTTACCTCTAGCAGGAGAGACGTGAGCAGTCTCCCCTGTTCCTATTTACAGCCTCTGCACCCCAAGAGGAGGATGCTGTTAGGAGTTAAAATAGATGAGATTGCAGCGTGTACAGGTTTGGGTTCTTTTTGGGACAAGGGGTTCTTTTTTGCACACATTACCTCAACTCTTCATTTCTCCCTAGGTTCACCCCTACTCTATGTAACTTGACAGTTTCTCCTGTAATGAGAAGCCATTTATTTCTCTGGCTTGATGAACGTGTGACGTCATATGACCTTCCTTGGCCAATTGAATAAAGCTGAGGGGAAGAAATGACTCGTGCCTGCTCTGACCAGCAGAATTAAGTGGAAGGGAAGGGATGGTCACATGACTTTCTTTAGCCAATAGAACAAAGCAGATATGCTGGCCCACCACTGCAAGCGTAACTTAAACAGCCCTTAAGGGAGCTCTAATGGCCTAGTGGCAAGAAGCTGCACTGCAATCGCAGAGGTGCACAGTTTGAATCCACCAGATGCTCTGCTGGAGAAGGAGGGACAATCTCCTCCTGTACCAGTCAGATCCGATTTGACGGTACACAAACAAACAAACAAAAACACCAGCCCTTAAACACTTCTGTGTCTCAGTCATGGCTGAGCTTAGGCCCTGAGTCCCAGGAGAAAAAAAACGACACATGGAACAGAGCCGACGGACAGACACACGAGGGGACATAGCCAGGGCCAGGCCCTCAAGGACAAGGAGTAGTAACAGTAACACATGGTGGTTGGTGGTGACAGGTGCATCGAGCCACACAACAGCTGGCGGGTAGACCTTCCCCTCAACTCCCTCGCCCCGTCTCCTTCCTGCTCGCTCGGGAAGCTGACCATGGAACTCCTTGCGTCAAGGGCCCTGGGTTCAAGTCACGTCCAGCCACAGCCCCTCTGGTGGCGGAGACTTACATGGTGCCGGGATGCGGAGCCGGCGTCAGCTGAGCTTCCAGACCAAGAGGGACGAGGAAGAAAGGCGTGAGGGTGTCCTGAAAGGAACCGGCTACAACCCTACGATGGAGCACAACGGTGCCTCTCACAGTCATCCCTGGAGGAGCGGGCTGGGCAGTGACAGGTGGCACGCCTGCCCCCGGTCAGGAAGGGCCTTGGGCAGACCTCTTCCGACACGTCCACTCCTGCCCCAGACGCCCGGCTGCTCTGGGCAGCAGGAAGTGAAGTCCTGGAGCTGGGCCTGCAGAGAGGAAGCCGCGGCCGGCCGGCCAGGGCCTGGGCCTGTGCTGGGGCCGCTCTGGTCTGTTTCCTTCTCCTTAAATGCGAGGTGGCCGAAGTGTCTAATCTGCAGGCCGCAGGCTGGCTGGCGGTGGGGGAGTGTGAGAATGTGGCGCTCGGAGGCTGGAAGGAGGAATTAGGCCGCGGGCCGGGCATTAGGGATTCCACACCACACTCCCCCTAAATCACTTCCTATCAGCCCACCGCTGAGGGCCGGCGAGGGGCCATTCTCCACGGTTGACAACAAAAACCAAAACTGGGTCAAACCTGAAAGGTATTATCTTCCTCAAGCGGTTAAACACACAAGAGTCATTCAAGTGGTTAGCCTTCTACCCCAGCCCCGGCCAGCGGCTCCAAGACTCATTAGCCTGTTAGGTGGGCGCGCACCACGCCGCCCTGTCACGCCTCCGCCTGCCTCCCGTCTGCCCACAGGCAGGCAGGACACAGAGTGGGCTGGCTTCCTGCTGCAGAGTCACAGAGCCACCAGCGAACGGAGATGCTTGACCTAAGCCTCCCCTCTGGGCCAGCCGCTCCTGCATCCCCCCATCCACAGCTACACGTCCGAGCCCCCGGAGCCCCCGGGTCTGCATGCAGCTAAGCCCCCTCCCCCAAGGCACCCCAGCATCGGACTGCTGCAGACGCAATGCAATACACAGAATTTGCATAACATGCCCTTCTCCTTATAAATTATTGATTTGTATTCTGCGTGCACGCACACACCCGCCTGGGGCCATCCTTCAAAGCGTCACTGTCAACAGGCTTCGAATTGGACGCATCATCTCAGGTTATGCAGTATTTATGGCCTGACCTGTCCCGTCACTTCGAGTTATTCTTAGAAATCCCCCTGCTTCATCTCCAGGGGGGGAGGCGTTTAAAGCGAGAAGTCACTCGTCCAGAGTGGAGTTTATTTTTTAATTATGCAGCATCGTTTATGGGGGCAGTGGGTGGGGAGCAGGTGAGTGGAGCTGTGGACGAGCCTGGGTGGAGAGACATGGACAGAGAACAGGAAGAGGTCAGAAAGCCCCCGTGTCACCCACCTCTCAGAAGCAGGGTGGTCACTGGGCACATGTGAGCCTCAATGTTGTCACCGGCAGGATGAAGCTAACCCCACGTGCTCACTCATCACCGTTGATTCAGAAGGCTACACAGCTGACCGTCCAAGGCTGCAAACAGCATGGGAAGAGGTTGCTCACCCTTCTCCTGACGGGCTGCTGGTGGAGTCGAGCCCTCAGAGAGAGGCTCAGCCTTTGGGGTAGCAACACAGCTAGCCAAGGACTGGGCCACCAAGCTCCCCACGAGAGAAGGGCTTCAGGGATGGGAAATGGGACAGGGACCAGTTTGGAAGAATGCTGGAACAGCACGGCTGGCAGCCAGCATCACCCAACAGAAAGCTGAGTGGGAAACAATTTCGCTCTGTAACCTTCACCCGACGATGAGCAAGAGTTAAAAAGAGATTGCTGGATTCTTAGAAAACTGTGAAGAGTTACGGGCTGAATCGCGTCCCTTCGAGCACATGCTGGCGTGCTGTCCTGTCAGAGCGGGTCAGGAGAGCTGTGGCGCGGCAGGCCGATCACTGGCTGCTGGCTGGAAGTTCCACAGTGTGAGCTCAGAAGCTGGTCTGTGGGAGGAGGAGGAGGCCACCCGCTCCCATAAGGACTTACAGCCTCAGACACCTCACGGAGCGCTGTCAGGGGCTGAAACCCACTCGGCGACAGTGGGTTTGGTGGTATGTGGTCGGCATGAGTCAGAAATGACTCCACACCATGGGGCTGGGTACCTGTGGACGGGATCCTGTCCTAAAACAAGAGCTTCTCCTTTCATTATGCGCATGAGATCCTGCTGGTGCAGCGCGGAGCCCAGACCTAATCACATCTGCGTTACATAAAGACCAGAGCACAGAGAGACACACGCACAGAGACATACAGACAGACACAGAGAAAAATGCACAAACACTTGGACATAGATACAGACACTCAGAGACATACAGACAGACACAAAGAAAAACACACACAAACACTCAGACATAGACACAGACACTCAGAGACATACACGCGGGAGGAACGACCCCATGCGAGGGTCATGCACACATCAAGGAGCCGAGCGACACCTGGGTTACTGACAAGGCAGGAATGGACACGGCAGAGACCCTGATCAAAGCTGTGAGGAGATAAACCATTGGGGAAAGTTCACACGTGTGCAACGTGTCACAGCAGCGCGTCCCGCCCGTGAACTCACAGAGACAGTGACCCCTTCTCTAAAGCACCCCCAGCCCCAGCCCGTTCTCACCGCCTGTCCGGCCAGAGGGGCTCTGCTGTTCCCACAGCTTGGGGACTGTCATCTGCTCCTTGTTATCTTAGTCTTCACGGCCCACTCATGCTGTGGAGACGTGCAGGGCCCCCTGGGCACAGGGCACAGACGGAGAGGCAGCCAGCCCTCCTCTCCCGTGTCCCCCACTCCTGTACAGCCAGCCACCACTGCCACCAGCCTGGCCAATCTGCACAGAGGGGGAGGGAGGGCCCATGAAAGAGTCTCAGGCCTCAGCTACTGACCGAAAGATCAGACAGCTGAGTTCACGGAGAGGCGCCTCACAAGAAGGGCCTGTTCTTAGGAAGTGGAGAAGAGTCTGTCCTCTCAGCTGCCCTGTCCATCACAGCGGCCAAAGGTGGGCGATTCAGGGCTCACAGCAACCTTACACCTCATGTACGGGATACTGACGCATCACCTCCCTTACATGAGACCCTCACCTGTCGGGGCAGAGCTGGGCTCTGTCGAGTTCTCTGTGGCTCGTTTCCCAGAAGTGGCCGGCCCTTTTTCTGAGGCAGCTCTAAGAGGACTCGAACTCCTAGCCAATGAGTGAGGACAGAGAGTCACTGCATGAGGAGCAAGACGCTGCCTCCTCAAAGCCAGGTCCACCTCAATGACACACATGGAGTGAAGCTCTCCCAACGAGGGGCCTTCATTTGCTGATGTGGCAAGACACAAAACGAGGAGAAACGGCTGCAAACAGCCACGACTGGCCATCCTTAGAAGACGACATCATGCTTGGGAAGGTGGGGGGTCAGAGGAGGACAGGAAGCCCCTCAATGAGAGACGGACTGACACACGACGGCAACAGTGGGATTGCACACGCGGAGATCGTGAGGACGCACGGCATCATGCAAGCTTTCCATCCGCTGGGCCATCACCAGGAGCCAAAGTTTACTTACCGGCTCCCAGCAGCATTTCAACAAGAGATCACAGAGCTGTTGGATGGATTCAAACCCTCGACACTGGTTTTCTCTACCATATGTCAGCAAGACTCCTTAGCACGACCTAGTCTCCAAAATTATGGTTTGGGGAAAATACTGAAGAATCTGTGGGCTGCAAGGGGAATGGAGAGGCGGGGCCTGCACTGGAGAGGCGGGGTCTGCCCGGGAGAGGCGGGGCCTGCAGGGAGAGGCGGGGTCTGCCCGGGAGAGGCGGGGCCTGCAGGGAGAGGCGGGGTCTGC
>NW_006399798.1:2827582-2839173 GCF_000299155.1 Elephantulus edwardii | reverse complement strand
GGGTCTGCCCGGGAGAGGCGGGGTCTGCACGGGAGAGGCGGGGCCTGCAGGGAGAGGCGGGGTCTGCCCGGGAGAGGCGGGGCCTGCAGGGAGAGGCAGGACCTGTACAAGAGAGGCGGGGCCTCTGCTGGGAAGGCGGAGCCTGGAAGGAGAGGCGGGGCCTCTGCTGGGGAGGCGGAGCCTGCAAGGAGAGGCAGGGCCTCTGCTGGGGAGGCGGGGCCAGCTGTGGGTGGGAACCAGCCCCAGAGCCAAGGTCAGTCCTTTGTCAGCTTCCTGTCAATTGTGTTTCTTGTGTCAGAAAAGCTTACCCTGGAGGGCAGGTCTTACTTGAATGAGATTATCCAGGACCCTGGTGGTACAATGGTTAAGCACTCAGCTGTGAACAGAAAGGTTCCATCTGCCAGCAGGTCCTGGGGCCTGAAGTCCTGGAGATCTGATCTGTAGAGGTGACAGTCTGGGAAAAAGTCTGTGGCTGTCCTCCTCGGTCACGTAAGGTCACTATGAGTCAGAGTGGCCTCAAGGACATCAGCAGCGGCCCCTGCAGCCCCTCGCCCCACAGGGAACACTCTCGGGCTCTGTGGACTACAGAGGGTCCTGGCAGGGCTGTTAGCCAAGGACGTCACCAAGGTCAAGCACAGCACCTGCTCGCTGGCAGGGGAGGGGGCTGGAGCCGGGCTGGCACCGCCCTGAGGATGAGGAGGGCTTGCTGTGAGAGACGATGGGATGCTGGCAGCACGTGGAGGTCCATATGTAACAGCGTGTGCACCACGGGCCGGCACGCAGGATTACACACACATAATCACGCACTAAGCCGTTTCAATCATGCACAGGTGCCAGAAAAGGAGCTCTGGGGGGACAGGGGTTGAGGAATCCAGCCACGAACAAAAGGTCAGCAGTTCCAACCCATGAGCCTCTCTGCTGGAGAAAGATCAGACTGTCTGTTCCTGTAATGACTGCTGTTGTTGTGTGTAGTTGAGTCAACTGTGACTCACAGCAACCCTGTGAACAGCAGCTCTGAACTCTGCCCTGTCTTGAGCCAATCACACTGTCTCCGACATACCTGTCCACACTGCCACAGTCACTGTCAATCCATCTCATCCAAGGTCTTCCTCTCTTGCACTGACCCTCTACCCTCCTGAGCACGATGTCCTTCTCCAAAGAGTGGTCCCTACCCGCAACATGGACAAAGTATGTGAAAAAGAGTTTCAAAATCCTTGCCTCCAAGGAGCAGTGTGGCTTCACTCTCTACAGGACAGAACTGTTTGTTCTCTTGGCAGTCCATGGGATGTTCAATACTCTTCTCCAGCACCACAGCTCAAAGGCACCAATTCTTCTGTCATCTTTAGTCACTGTCCAGCTCTCAGATGCATAGCATGTAACTGAGAAGCCTGCGGCCTGAATCAGGCGCACCTTAGTCTCTAGACTGACATAAAGCAATTCATCTTTTGATTTCCTTACTAGTACTGGTACCAAGAGTGTCGATTGTGAATCTGAACAAGATGAAATTGTTAACCTCAATCTCTATCCATCATGATGCTGCCAATTGGCCTACTGGTGAGAATCTTTGTTTTCTTGATGTTGAGATGCAATCACAACAGACTTGAGACTGCAGTCCTTGACCGCCTGCAGCAAATACTTCAGGTCCTCCTCAGTTTGAGAGCAAGGTTGTACCATCTGCATCATGCGGGCTGTTGAATCGTCCTCCAATCCTCATGCCACATTCTTCTTCATAAAGTCCAGCCTAGCGAATGTTCTGTTCCACATAGAGACTGAAAATATATGGAGACATGACACATCTCTGCTGCACTCTTTCCTGATTTTGAACCATGCAGCGTTCCCTTGCTGTTTTTATGACAGCTTCCTGGTCTAGATATAGGTTTCTCATGCACACAATCAAGTGTTCTGGGATTCCTATTCTTCTCAAACGTGGACTCTGGAGATAACACTGCTGGGAACACACTGCTGCGTCTCCTCTGAAGAATGCAGGCCCCAGGCAGTGAGGAGGTGCTGGAGGAAGGCAGAGTGGGGCGTGGGCCGTTCTGCACACAATAGGGGACCACACTTATAGATTAGGTCACGCTGTGTTAACATTTAGGAACTCAAACCTGGGGGTTTCCAGAAAGGAAGGAGACACATTGACAAAGGAAACTCCTGAGAAACTATCGTGCACACGCCAATGAAAAGCCTTCTGGCTCAGGGCTTTTCCTCTGGAACACGGAGTGGTTTGTCGAGCACCCTTTGGTTGGTTGGTTGGTTTGAAATGTAGATTAATTTTTATTGAAGTATTTCCCTAGTGCCATGTTCCAAAGAAGTTCATTCCTTTCTAAAGCAAAGTGAGAACGTTGCTGCTGCTTCTTTTTTTTTAAAAAATATGGTTAGTGTTAACGTATTTTTGTAAATATTATGAATTCTTTCCTTTTTTTATGTAACCATAAGAATGGAATGGCAAATTGTATAGAATTTATGTGAGAATCTTGGTATTGTATTATTTTAAAAATGTGTCTATATGACCAACAACAACAAAAGAACCATGGCCCAGGGACTAACACATATTTGAGAAAATCAATTCTATCCACATGCCTGTCCTATGCTCTATGGCCCTGGATCCTGGCAGGGAACCCCAAAGACCTTGGGGTGCTCTGTTTTCTAAGAATATATTTGTTTACCTGGGGGTGCTGGTCAGCCACACTGCAGGCCAGTCATTTCTGGGTTCCAACCCCCAGGACAAACCCGGGGCACCAGGCTCCAAGGAGCTTCCCCAGTTGGCAATATTCTCAAGGGAAGAATGGAATACTGTCCTCAGCTCCAAACGGAGACCACACAGACACCACGGCCACCCCACACTCAATCTGGCATTAAGAACTGAGGTGTTTCCCCAGATTGCACATATGCAACAATTTCATCTTGCTTGGATCCACAATCAACACCCTAGGCACCAGCAACGTGGAAATCAAAAGTCAAGCTGCACTGGAAAATCTGCTGCTGACCACCTCTCCAGCGTGCTAAAGAGCAATGGTGTCAGTCTAAAGGCTAAGGTGCGCCTGACCCAGGCCACAGTCTTCTCAATTGCTTGCTATGCATCTGAGAGCTGACAATGACTAAGGACGGCAGAAGAAGAATCGATGCCTTGAGGCATGGTGCTGGACTCAAATATACACCCCAAGTATTGGCCATCACATGAACCACCACGGTGCTCCTTGGAGGCAGAGATGATTATATTCCATCTCACACACTTTGGTCATATTGGCAGGAAGGACCAGTCCTTGGAGAAGGACATCATGCTTGAGAAGGTAGGGGTCAGTGTAGGAGAGGAAGACCCTGGATGAGATGGACCAGCGCAGTGACTGTGGCAATGGGGTCAGGCGTGCTGGAGACAGTGAGGTACCTCAGGACACGGCAGGGTTCAGAGCCGTCGACTCGATGGCACATAACAATACACAATGAGGGTCGTGGGACCCCGTGATTCCATAAACCAAGTAATGGTAAAAGGACTACCGTTGGAATTCAGCGCCCCTTAATCCATCACAGCCTGATCTGACATAAGGAGGAGCCTCTTTAACTGCTCACTCTTACCCCCTTAGAGATAAAAGGGGACCCCAAAGCCAGTCCAGAAAGAAGGGAGGGTATGCCAAGCCAAAGGTGGGTGACTCTAACACGCAGTCCTCAGGCCTGGTTTTAATTGTTTTTGGTCAAACATTCTTCTAGGTTGTATAGCCCTGGTTTGTCCACTTGCTGTACAGAGGTAACTCGTGGTTGCTGTGAAGCTGAACACTGTGACACTGATGTGTCAAATGCGACAATGGTTACCCACGGTGGACAGTGTTTGGGGGAGCTCCCTGATTAAAACAAGCTTGGAAGCAGGAGCGGCATCCACGTCCGTAAATAGCTTGCCTCCAGAAACCCTATGAACCTGCAGAGAGGATGGAAGTTATACAGGTGTTCAGGTCTTCCATTCATAGGGTTGCTATGAGTCGCCTACGACTCAACGGCACTTAACAACAACAAAAACAAGGAAGAACTGCCCCAAGTGGACTCTGTCCTTCAGGATTCGGATATGTGCAAGAGGAAGCTGCTGGCCCCGGGGAAGACCAGGCTGCATGTAGGTCCCCTTGGAGCTCGGGCCTCAGCGCTGGAGGGGACAGGCCCTTCCGGCAGAGCCAGCATGTGGGCCTTCCCCCAGCTGCCATCTGAAGGTGCCCTCCTCACGGCCGCACTGCGAGAGAATAAACCCGTCTGTGAGAGAGTCCACCTGTGAGGTGTGTTACAGCTTCCTCAGACATGGCAGCAGGGCCACGGGCCTCCTCGCACTCCTGGTTAAGACCAGCGTCCGTTCCTGTATGACCCACAGCCTCCAGCAGGAATCAGGGCTCTCTGTTGCTGAGGCCACAGAGGTGCAGGGCGGGTCCTCAGCCGAGCCTCCTCTGAGATGTAACAAGAGCAGAACAGACTCAGAAGGACAACAGATAATGTCACATGACAATCGCCTTGGAAGTGAGGGACGCCAGGACATGGCAGCTGGGACGAGGACACCCTCCAAGAGCCAACGACAGAGCACCTTCCGGATCTGTAAGTAAACACGTCTCTGTGCTTCGAAGGCCCCCTCCACCCCGCCCCAGTGGTGCTTCTGCGGCAGCTGCACCCCACGGTGGGAATCACAGGTCCTGCGGGTGGTCCTGGGGTCCCCAACTGCTGGGGCCATGAATGCATGTTCACCCTGGGCAGCGAGGACAAGGCCCACATGGACAGGCACCCTCTGAGGGCCAGTTCTCATCCTCTCCTCCTCTGGAAGGGGCCCTCCGGGTGGGCAGCAGTCACAACAGCCAGGTGGTCAGGCTCCGCGAGGAACAGGGGACAAGGTGGCAGAGGAGGGGCAGGGTGGGCACGAGGCTGCTCTCCACCAGTCCAACTGAGAGGGGCAGGGAGGCGGCCAAGTCCTTTGCCTCTGAGTACATGGGGTGTGCGGGCAGACAGGACCCCCAGAACCACAGTGAGGACAGGTGTCCCCCTTGAATGCACATGCCAGGGGCCCAAAGGTCCTGCTGCTGTTTTCTGAGCACCGTCAAACTGGAACCCACACATAGCTGACTCCCCAGCAATTTCCAGAGGCTTTAAATTGCGTGTGAAGAGACTTCCCATCTTTCTCCTGCAGAACAGTTGGTGGATTCGAACCACATCCTCACAAGAGCTCCCTGAGGATCCTGGGGGTGTAAAATTCCCATTAAACACAGCACATGCCCCACGCAGACACGCGTGTGCCCACAATGCACTCCTGAGTGGCCAGCCAGCTGGCGTCCCTCTGCCCTGGGCAAGAATGATAAATGTCCTCTGGCACCTGGATCAGGCACCTGGCCTGTGGAAGCCCATCCCCGCCAGCACCAGCCAGCACTTGCCACTCGGCCGGAGGCTGACCAGGTGTGAGGTCTCAGGCTGGCAGGTGAGGGCTGCCCGGCTCCTCCCATGTTACCAAGGCTGCCACGTGATCAGGCATGTCCACTGTGGGACCCAAAGCAACGTGGAACTGCAGGAGCTGGTTCGTATTTCACAACAGCGATGACACTAAGCCAAGCATGGTCATTCGGAGATGGTTGGTCTGTCCCCACTGTCAGTCACCGTCAGACAACGACGCAGGCTACAGAAAGGGCTCACCTGGCTAAGACACAACACGGCACGGGCCTGCACGCACACACACTTGATGTACACACACACACAAAAACACAGAACAGCCCTGCCCCCATGCTACCTCTGGCTGAGGTGCAGCGAGCTGGGGGTTCAAGGGAAGAGCGGTAGAGAACTGTCACCCCACCCCCACCATCGTTGTGAGCTGTCATTCAGTTAATTCGGGCGCTAACAGCCCCACGTGTGTGTTGGGCTGTCATGGCTGTGACCTTTCAGTAAACCCCCAGGCCTTTCTTCAGCAGCACCTGGGGATGGGAATGAACCATGGACACCTGGCTACTTATCCAGTGTCCAGCTTTGTGTCCCAGCCAGCACTCCTCCTGATCCTTGAGGGAAACTGACATTCTCCTGATCTTCTGTGAACTCCCGTGACCTGGCCCCACCCCACCATCCCTCCTCCCCACATCCCCGGCCTGGCCTGGTCTGGTTGGTCAGTTTGGTGAAGAGTAGAGAGGGTGGAGAGGAATTCTCTCCTTCCACCTGGGGGGCCCCAGTGTGCCTCGTGGACAGTTACCACCCTTCTCTTATGGGAGGCCCACAGATGTTCCGTATGATACCTCACAGGTTTCAGGGGAGCCTCTGGGCTGATCCAGCTAGGAAGAGGGGCCTGGCAACCTACTTCTTGTTGTTGTTATGTACTATAGAGTCCTTTGTTATTCACAGTGACCCTACGTCCAACAGCTCTGAATATTGCTCTATCCTGTGCCAAACTCACTGTCTCTGACACACCTACCCTCATTATCCTAGTCACTGAGTCAATCCATCTCATCCAAGCTCTTCCTCTCTTGCACTGTCCCTCCATCCTCCCAAGCATGATGTCCTTCTCCAGGGACTGATGCCTCCTGGCAACATGTCCAAAGTACGTCAGACAGAGCGTCAAAGTCCTTGCCTGCAAGGAGCAGCCTGGTTTAACTCTCTCCAGGACAGACCTATTTGTTCTCTCAGCAGTCCATGGTGTATTCAATACTCTTCTCCAGCACAAGTCAAAGGCATAGATTCTTCTAGTATCCTTAGTCATTGTCTAGCTTTCTGACGCATAGTAAGTAACTGCAAAGCCCATGGCCTGGATCAAGCACACCTTAGTCTCTAGACTGACACCATTGCTCTTAAGTACTCTGGAGAGGTCCCTGACAGATCTTCCCAGTGCAATTCAACTTTTGATTTCCTGGCTGCTGGTACCAAGAGTATTGATTGTGGAGCCAAGCAAGCTGAAGCTGTTAACAATCTCAATTTCTTGGTCCATCCTGATGCTGTCAATTGGCCCAGTAGTGAGAATCTTTGTTTTCTTGATGTTGAGCTTCAATCCATAATGAAGGCTGCAGTCCTTGACCCTCTGCAGCAAATGTTCCTCCTCAGTTTCATCACATAAGGTTGCTTCATCTGCATGATGCAGGTTGTTGATGAATCTTCCTCCAATCGAATGCCACACTCCTCCTCATAGAGCCCAGACTCCTGGAGGATTGAAAAGTTATGGAGATGGGATGCATGCCTGCATACTCTTTTCCTGATCTTGAACCATGCAGTGTTTCCGTGCTCTGTTCTGACGACTGACTCCTGGTCCAAGTATGGGTTTTGCATAAGTACAATCAAGTGTTCTGGGACTCCCATTTTTCTCAAAGTTAGTCACAGTGTGTTGTGATCCACATAGTCAAGCGCCTTTGCACAGTCAATGAAACACAGACATTCCTCTGGTACTCTCTGCTTTCAGCTAAGATCCATGTGACATTGGCTATAATGTCCCTACTGCCATGGGCTCTTCTAAACTCAGCCTGCACATCTGGCAGTTCTCTGTGCTATTCCAGTCATTTTTGGATCATTTTCCACAGGCTCTTGGCTTGCATGTGATATTAATGATATTGTTTGTTAATTCCCAGTCTGTCGGATCACCTTTTTTTGTCAAGGGAATAAATATGGATCTCTTGAGCACTCACAAAGGCCTGTACTTCCATCATTCACAGGGCGGTGGCCAGGAAGCCATGTCTGGGGGTCACCGTGAGTAAGAGCTGATTCAACAATCACCACAAACAGTTACTCAGAGGCCTAGACCCAGCCCCGCCCCGTCCCAGCAAAATACCACTCCCAGCACACCCTCCCCTGACACACAAGTGCTCCTTCAAAGGAAGTTCAACTTCCCTCCCTTCTCAGCAAAGACTCATTATTCTTCTCTGAAAAATATTTTAGTGATAAATTGCATTGCAGTGGCAATTAAAATAAAAACAAAATACAAAAGCATTATGCTAAGTGAGCAAAGCCAGCCCCAGAGGACTGTATATTGTCTGACTCCAATGATATGAAATGTCCAGAGCCGGCGTCTACAGGGACAGAGGGGAGCCAGAGGGGCTGGGCAGAGGATGGCGAGACTGGGGGCGACGGAGGATGGGGCTTCTTTTGGGGGTGATTCTAACGTAGGTAGTAATGCTGGGTGGGTAGTGATGCTGGGTGGGTACTCTCAATCGATGAGCTGTATGGTGTCTCAATATGTATGTCTCAATAAAGCTGTTAGACATATAAATGTTTTAAACTGCAAACTGACTCATAATGTGAATACAGTGGACACCCACTCTGATCTCTTGGGGCAGAGTGCTGATGTCGGGGACCATCCCCACCTCTCACGCCCCAGTCAGGTAACCCCAGGCCAACCCTCAGGTGCCCACCTCCTTGCCTCCAGTGCCCATGCACACACACACTCACCTTGCTCCCAGCTCCTGCCTTGACTTTGCTGTCCTACCCTGTGTCCCCAAGCATCCAGCAAATGCCCAGAGGACAATGAGTATCAGACTGGCCACCTGACCACAGGGCCTTGATGCCCAGCAGGGGTGCGAGAGAGGGACAAAAAAAATGGGAATACACACCATGAACATGATCTCATAAAATGCAAAACCATCCTTTTCCAACGAGCTACTGCATTGCAAGGGGGTCTTCATAGGGGATGTTACCCCAAAATGCCAGCACCCTAAGACCTTGGCACCTCTGTCGACATCCTTAATCTCAGCTGCCTCAGCCCAGAGGCTCCCACATCCATGGCAACTGCCCCGGCGGCCCCCAGTTCACAGCAGGGAAGGCACCGGACAGGAGACTTGGATGCTAGAGGCACCCTCGCTCCCACCTCTGCCCTACTGAACCTCAGTTTTCCCACCATTCTAGGTGGGAGCCAGGCTGAATGACCCCCAAGATCCTGCCAAGCCCTCTTCCTGGGACCCAGCCTACCCCAGATGGCGGCTGACAGATGGGTGTAGAAGCACAGAGCACTCGGTCTATTCACGACACCAGGCACACAGCCCCCAGGCTCAGCGCTGTTCCTGAGAACCATATTTACAAACGCCATCTCCACGTCCGGCCCAGCAGGCCAGCCTCACTCCCGTCCTGCTTCACGGAGGTGGAAAAGCTCTCCCCCCAGAAACCTCTTCCTAGTGGCCTTCAGAGAAAGTGCAGCAGCCACACACCTCTGTGCTCCGGGAATCCACAGTGAGGCCCAGGAGGTTAACCGAGGACTCTGATGACCCACTGCTTAGGCATCCAGCTACTAACCAAAAGGGCCGCAGTTCAAACCCACTAGCCCCTCTAGGGGAAGATGTGGCAGCCGGCTTCTGTGGAGTCAACGCCACAGCCTGGGGCCTGGTCTAGATTTGTTGTTGTTATGTGCCGTCGAGTCGCCTGCGACTCATAGCGACCGTATGTACAACAGCCCTAAACCCTGCTCTGTCCTGTGCCAATCTCACTGTCTCTGACACACCCATCCCGATTATCCCAGTCACTGAATCAATCCACCTCATAGAGGGCCTTCCTCTCCTGCGCCGTCCCTAGTGCTGCCTTTGGGAGGAGTCTTGGTGGTACAGTGATTTAAGCATTGGGATGGTAACCAAAACATGGCCCCTCTGCGCCCACCGGCTGGTCCACACGAGGAAGAGGGGACAGTCTGGTTCCACTAAGACTTGTTGCTGGGAGGGGTCACTGAGTGGACTCCAAACCACAGTGACCCCAAGTACAACAGCAAGCCGCTGCCCGGCCCTCACACTGCCCCAGCGCCAGACCCCGGGCAGCCATCATGCCAGTCCGTCTCATTGAGGGGCTTCTTTCTCACCAACTCTGTTCTCCCAAGTCTTTTTTTTTAAGACCTGGCCCTCCTTATAACATGCCCGAAGTTTAGGAGAGGAAGTCTCATCTTTCTTGCCTCTAAGAAGCATGCTAGCTGCATTTTTTTTCCAAAATAGATTTGCTTGTTTATTCAACCGTTCATGGTACACTCACTGCTCTGGGTCAAGGCCAACTTTACCTCCCTGGAAACCAGAATCCCTTGACTTCTGCACCTTGACATTGAACCAGACAGACTTTGCTGTGGTCAGTGCCATTTGTGTGTTGCAGGAAGCTGAGTGGCACCCCTGCCCTCCGCCCACCAGATGTGACAACCCCTATCCCCTAGGCTGTGACAAGTAAAAACATCTCCAACCCGCAAATCCACTCCGAAGTGCACACCCAAGAGGCAAGAAGACAAACATCCACTCAGCAACCTGTCCACTGATGCCCACGGCAGCATTACACATCACCAGAGAGTGAAAGTCCGAAACCCATCAGGAGCTGAATGGACACACACAATGCGGCCCATCTGCTGGATGGACTATTACTGTGTTGAAGACCGCAGCCCAATTCTGATGCACGCTGTGACAGAGGAGAGCCCTGCAAACCGTGAAAAGGGCCAGTCACAAAAGGCTACCTATTGTGAGAGTCCATTAACAGGAGACACGCAGACCAGACAGGGCTGCAGTGACAGGAAGAGGACCCACGGTTGCCAGGAGCCAGGGAAGGGGGAAATGAGGACCCCTGGTTAACGGGAGTGAGGTCTCCTGGGTAAGGAGGGGCCGGGGCTGAGAAAGGTTGGGAACGCTCACTGCCCAGCTTTAAAAGGGGCCACAGTGAAGATCCTTTAGAGAGTGGGGGAATAGAGGAATAACACTCAAAAATATAAACATATTAGACCAAGTGGCTGGGTAGAGACCCCCTAAGACTATGCCCTGACCCTTAGTCACCTTCCAAGTCTGAGCAAGACTCCTCCTCATGGCTCAGCGTCCACCCAAATAACGTGTGCACCTACAAAGTGGCAAGTAACACCAAGACGACCCTCAAGCCTTAGAATAATCAACTACATAAAGTCAAGAGAGTATCTTTTGCCCAGTGATTATACCCTGAAGGCAGGAGGATGGAACTGAAGAGAACTGGAGGGTTGTTTGTCGCGTGTCATTGAGTTGACTTTGACTCCCAGTGACCCTACTATTCGCACCAGGTCCAAACCCTGCCTGATCCTGTGCCATCCTCAGACCTCACGTTCAAGTCCACTGCTGCAACCACTGTGTCAGGGCAGCTTGTCGAGGACCTTCCTCTGGATATAAGTGAAGTTGACCCTTTACTTTTCCTAGCGTGCAATTCCATTTCTGGATATTGTAATTAATGTTGTAAAACAAAACATGTGCAAATGGTTGAATGGAAAACCAACCTGGCTTTGTAGATTTGCGCTCAAATCAAAATGGATAAAAAAAGAAAGAAAAGAGGAAAAGCTTTGGAATAAGACAGAGGCAGGAGGTGCACGGCATTGCGGATGCACCGATGCATTTCATACGCTTTATTTCACGGAAATCTCACCTAGATCTAAAAACGAAACGAAACTGCCCTCAGGGAGCGCCAGTGGTCCTCAGCCTGACCCAGCTGAACTACAAACGAAGGCATCCCAGGCCACCAGCACCCCTGTGACTGGGCCGCCTCACACCAGGAAAGCCCAAGGCCCTCAGGTCACCCCACAGGCTCTCCCTCCATCCAGACGTGGACTCCACCTTCAGATGCGTTTATGGAGAGTAAGCAACATTGTTTTCCTCATCGCAAGACTTGAGAAGCTACCACCTGAGTTCACCCTTACAGAGAGCTAC
>NW_006399798.1:2803650-2827032 GCF_000299155.1 Elephantulus edwardii | reverse complement strand
GTTCACACTTACAGAAAGCTAAGGAAAGGTTTCCACACTAAGGAGCAGTCCTTGGTGCTTACCAGGGAGCTCTACCAGCCTGGTGGTAAGAAGGAGGTGCAGAGCCAACCTGAAGCCATGCTGTTCGAATCCACCAGCCGCTCCACAGGAGAAAGTGAGCCAAACTCCTCCCGTGCGATTTACTGTCCTGAAAACCCGCTGGAGTCAGCTACGGTCAGTCCCGACTTGACTGGACAGGACAAGGACGGGAGGGGGCAGCCACCTTGGCTAACAGGA
This sequence comes from Elephantulus edwardii, assembly GCF_000299155.1. NCBI lineage: Eukaryota > Metazoa > Chordata > Mammalia > Macroscelidea > Macroscelididae > Elephantulus > Elephantulus edwardii. The sequence continues at coordinate 2,826,756 of NW_006399798.1, read as the reverse complement.
AAGCAGAGTTCAGCTCCGTTATCCATAGCATCACTCTGAGTTGTGACTCAACAGGACCTAACAACAGCAGCCAATACATATCTGGGTGGAGAGAAAGGTAATGTCCAGAAAGAGGATGGTCAGCGCACTATCACTAAGGGAAGAGAAGACCCAGCGAGGTGCACGAGGAATTCACTATGACCCATGGCGACCTTGTGAGCAGCGCTCTGAACTCTGCCCTATTCTGTGCCAACCGCCCTGTCTCTGACACCCTGGCTCCATTACCCCAGTCACTGTGTCAAGCTCTCTCATCAGGGATCTTCCTCTTCTGCACGGACTCCATCCTTCCACACTTGATGTCCTCCAAGGACTGGGCCCTCCTGGCAACATGTCCAAAGTACGTGAGATGGACTTTCAATCTCTTTGCCTCCAAAGAAGCAGCCTGGTTTCACCCTCTCCAGGACAGACTTCTTTGTTCTCTTGGCAGACAGGTAGCAAATGTTTTAAAAAAGGAAACAATAAACCCAAGAAACGTGACATCCAATTTTCCCCAAGCGTCCCTGCCCAGGCAGTGCCTGCTGGGTTCCACATTATTGCCCCCTCCCACCCACTGACACCGAGTGGACGCCACGCTCAGTGAACCTGCAGGCAGTGCAGAACTGCCCCACTGGGTCCCCAAGGCTGCAGACCTTTACAGGGCACACTGCCTCGTCTTCCTCCCGCAGAACACCTGGTGGATTCAAACAGTCGACCTTCTGGTCAGCAACCCATCACCCTAACCACAGTGCCACCAGAGCTGCTTCCTCAGCAGAGAGTCATCTGTGTTTCTCAAGTTCTCTGTAATCAAATTTTGCAAATCAAATGAATCTTTTCTGCTTGCCTGGAGTTCACTGTCTAGAGGCTTTGACTGGGATTCTTTAGAAAATCTATTCTAACATAAATATCATCATTGATTTTTCTAAGCTTGATGTTTGTTATTGGAATTCTCTTGCCTTGCTTGAGTGTATACTCTATAAGGGAGGTTTTTTCCTTTCAAAATGGATTAAAGTATGTTTTTATTGAGAGTCCTGGCATAATCTCTTACAATGTAGCCAGGGATTAGGGGTGTCTTAGCCGGAGTGAACCCCATGGGCCCACAGTGTAGTGAGAGGCTACACGGAAGGTGACTGTGTTGTTTTCAGGCGCAGCTGACGAAGTGACTGCGTGAAGCACAGATGCGGACCCTGTCCTGTTCTGTGCCATCATCTTCGCCGACACACGTGAGCCCACTGTGACGGTCACTGTGTCGAGCCGTCTTGTTGAGGGCCCTCCTCTCTCACTGACCCTCCACCTTCTCAAGCTCGATGTCATTCTCCAAGGGCTGTCTCCTCCTAACTACAAACCCAAAATACGTGAGACGAAGCTTCACCATCTTTGCCTCCAAGGAGCACCCTCGCTGCAATTTCTCCAGGACAGATCTGTTTGTTCCTTTGCCAGTCCATGGGCTATGCAGTACTCTTCTCCAACACCACAACGCAATGGTATCAATTCCCCTTCCACCATCCTTAGTCACTGTCCAACTGAAAAGACCAAGGCTTGAGTCAGATGCTTGGTCTTTAAACTGACATCATTGCTCCTTAACACCTTACCGAGGTCCCTGACTGTGGACTTACCTAAAACGATACACCTTTGGATTTCTTGACTGCTGGTGTCAAGGGTGTTTATGAATCTGAGCAAGATGAAATTGTCAACAACTTCAACCTTCTTTCCACCTATCATGACGTCGTCATCTTTCGGCCCAGGGTGAGGATTCCTTAGAATACACATTAAGTCTCTGCTCATTCCATCACGCCTGGGTCTGATAAAGTTCAAAGGTTTGCTCCAAGGATGAGCTCAGGGTCCCCAGCTGCTTCCAAGATGGGGTTCCACTATTTGGGGGCTTTCCAGTGGTCCCAGTACCACTCAGCTATGAAGCATGGGTGTAAGGGGAGGGAGTACACATCTCCAGGATGGAAACACCCTGCCAAAGAGTAGCTGGAAGACAACCTGGTCACATGACCCCAGGGAGCATCAAAGGGAACTGTGGTGGAGCAGCTGGGAGTGAGTCTAAATGCACCAATGGCTTCGCATGACAAAGATGGGCAGTTAGTTCCCTCCTGTTGTGATTTGTTGCCATGGAGCCACAGTGGACAGTCACTGAGTTGGAAGCAATTTGATGGCAGTCAGTGTTAAGTATCAATGATGCCAGAGAGACTATTTCAACGGCACAGCCTCTTCTCAGCCGCATCCACAGAAGGGAACGCAGCTCATGGGAGGCCAGATGGTCAGTGGCAACAGTGGCAAGCACTGAATGGCTGGTGATGGAGCTGTCTGGTTTACCAAGTCAAACCAAACGGCTCCTTCCTGGAGAGAAAACAGGGGTAAAGGGCACCTGGACGGCTGCCCATGCATTTGCTGACTTCTCTGTCTGATAGTGAATCCCAGGACGTGATCGCAGAACGGTGAGGTTCTACCTTCCTCAGTGACACTGTTGTTGTTAGTTATCATCAAGTTGGCTGCCACACACGGTAACTTTATGAGAAACAACGAAACCCAGCCCAATCCTGTACCACCTTTGCTTTGTTTGAGCCCACGGTGTGGCTTCTCTTGCCGGCCCACCTCATTGAGCCTTTCAGCCATTCAACCAGGCCTTGACTTCCCAAACACGATGCTCTTTTCCAACTTCAAAAACCAGACATTTGGCACAAGTACAGTGGCTGCCTCAGAGCTAAATTAAACTCCACTTTGTCTCAAACTGCAGCTTGGCCTAAACACTATGTTCTGCTATTGTCAAGAGACAAGTGAGTTTCATGTAAAAGTTTAGCTGTTTAAAATCCAAAAGGTATAATGGTCTAGGTTTGACTGCACAACGAATTGTTAGGATTTTAGATTGTTTGCGTGACTAGGTCCAAGAAGAATGCACTGGTCACCATATCCCAGGAGACTGGGAAATAGAAATTATGACATTAAGATAAATTGTAGTCTAACAATTCCAGCATACCTTTTGGTATGTACACCTTCACACCTGTGAGCACGTAGCTCCTCGTTTACGCCACACAATGAAAACGGCTCTCTTCTCGCAAAGTGGAGCACCACAGCACCCTGCCTGCGTGCTAGTGGGTCTGCGTGATCATGTCTTTCTATACTTTTCAATAAAATGTCTTACTTTCACTTCTAACAGAGTGTAGGACTGACTGATCCTTCCCTCTGACGCTTCCTGGCAATCACAAATGGATTCTAAGGTGAATTTGCCTCTGTAACTCCAAGACTTGTGTTTGGGGCCAAAGTTACAGGGGTGGGCCATTTGGAAGCCCTCCATCATCCACTTCCTAAACAATTGTCATAAACTCTATGAACTTCAATAAATGACGATAATTATAGAAATGTTACAGGCCTTTCATTCTTAGGGTCACTATGAATCGTGCTCGACCTGACAGCAATCAACAACATCTCCACAGTGGATTCAGAACTTACAGCAAAGAAAATACCTCTGTGTCCAAATCTCCACTCTCTTTGCATAGAAGCTTTGAGAGTTTTATTATAGGGGTTCTCTTTCCTTTCTGTTTTTAGAAAACGAAACATTAGTTCCAAATGAAATACTAGTTTTTGGTTTCATATATTCGTTGCTCACAAATCTCAGAAACTTAGTTTCTCAGAAACGGTGGACACCAGCTAGTTGAAAACACTTCCAGAGAAGGAAAAAGCCCTACAGTACTCCTTTATTAGGGACATTATCTGGTTCTAAGACACTGAAAGCTCTGACCTTTTGTTTAAAGCTTCTGAAGCTAGCTTTACACCGCCTCTGGGAACATGGAAAATGTCAAATCTAACAGTGATACTAAACCTCCTTCACAAACTCCACCTCCTTACATGAACAAGCATTTTGTTTGTTTGCTTGCTTGCTTGTTTGTTTCTATCTGCTTGGGAAGACCTAATCAAAGGCAGTTTAAAAGATCAGTGGCCACTGTGAGGAATATTTGATCTAAGTTTATTTTTCTGCACAGTGAATCAGAAAACAAAGGCTCCTGCATTAATAAACAGTAATGGGAGACCTTTTTAAATTGGTACCTTGAGGCCTTTTAAAAGACATCAAAACAACAAAATAACCCCTCTGCAAGATACTGTTTCTAAATTGACTAAACAGAATAAAGAATTGCCGAACACACCTTCTGAAGCTAAAATGCAGAAGCTTCTGAACTAAACAAAATAAGGAATTACAAATCCAGAGTTCTGCTATGCTTACATCCTGATCAGCAGTTGCCTCTGTTCCTCTGAAAATAGCTGATTCTCTGTACCCTCTTCCATCTTATTACCCTGCAGGCAACACTTGTCTAAATTTCTTTCCTCCTCGGAAGGTTCTTCTAGAGACTCTAAGTAAGAGAGTCTAAAGCCAGAATGCCCAAAACCCACTCTTAAAATATCTTTTCAGAGTAATCCCATTGAAGCTGGTGTGCATACCTCAGAAAATCCACCCAAAGTGTCCTCTTATTTCTTTTATTCCCTGGACTCACACAGGATTATACAGCATTGTGAAAGATGTTTCAAAACTACGTACATTTCCATATAAATTCACTAAAGAATTTAAAGTCCTTACAGAAGCTTATCAACCTGCATTGCTTGTTTTACATTAGTTTATATGTTAGTGCCAGCAGTCAGGAGATCAGGAGACGTATTGCACTGGGAAAGTTTGCTGCCAGGGACCTCTCCCAAATATTGAGGAGCAATGATGTCAGTTTAAAGACTAAAATATGCCTGATGCAGGCTGTGGTCTTTGCAGTCACTTGCTATGGTCTAGAGGTGGAGAAGGAGTAAGGATGACAGAAGAAGAATCAATATAAAAGAACAAACATGTATGTCTCAGAAAAAGCAGAGTCAAAATGCTACCTGAAAGCAAGGAGGGCAAAGCTTCATCTCTCATACTTTGGACATGTTTGTTGTTAGGGAAGGCCATTCCTTAGACAGGGGCATCATGCTAAGAAAGGTGAAGGGTCAGTGAAAGGAAGAGGGACCCTCAATGAGATGGACGGGCACAGTGACTGGTGGACTCAAATGTGTCTGAGATTAAAAGGCAGACACAGGAGAGAACGGGAACCGATCTGTTGTTTATGAGGTCACCACTCATACTCGTACTCAACTCAAGCACCTAACAACAACAGCGGTAAAAGTGCTACTTGGTCCGGGGAATGCCAGATATGGTACATTATGTTGAATGGATGGTATAATTCTCAAGATAGTTCAGCCTTGGTTGCAGGAAAAATAGCTGAAACTCTCCTTCTTGAAGCTTGAGGTAGCAGACAAAAAGTACTTGATGTGATCTCTGAGGCTTTTCCCTGATAATTGATTGGACAAAAAAAAAAATCTATTCTTGCACACAAAATGAGGAAGAAAACGCATATATGATTATCAATTCAACTGTTTCAAAAGTCTGTGGAACATTCCAGGTCAGATCCTTCAGAGGAAGATATTGTGGAAGCCTTTGATGCACTATTTACATCTGGTCTAAAGTCTGAGCTTTCAGTCCTAATTAAAAGACATAATTTACATTGGAAAGGTTCTCCTACCATAGAATTGATTACGCTGACTCACAAGCTTCCATAAACTTTAGAAAGAGAACAGATTGCTAAGGTTAAGACTTAGTGGCCTTTCAGTTAGCCTGCCCAGAAAGGAAATGTTAAACCTTCCAACAGACCTAAAACTGGTTCCTGCCCATGCTGTCAAAAGTCTGGTCACTGGAAAAGTGAATGTTTTCAATTTAAGACTAAACAGAAGGCTTCTCCTTTACCTCCCTTCTACCACGTGATTCAGGATGAAAAGGCTCCATGAACAACGATGAGACTTTACCTGTGTGACTCAGAACCCTCAAGGAGAGACAACTGCACATTTATGAAGAAACCTACTAATAAGTAATCAATACAGGGTTGCTCCATCAGCAATTAATCCTCCATGTCTATCAAAGTCTCTGGCCCCAATTTAAAAGAAAAACAAAAAACACAAACCAGCCATCGGTGGGGGAAGGGTGAGACTGGAACGCCGTGCTATTAAAGAACAAATATTATTAACTCAATTTGTGAAAACATCTTTTGTCCCGATTAAGGGTCTTCACCCTTTCCCTCTAACTCTATTAATGTAATGAGAAGAGGTAATTTTTTTAAAATAGAAATGCCATTTATAACTTAAAAGAAAAGGGGATTTATTACTAATTTTGCCTAAAGATCAGAATGTAGGTCTTTTAGAACACTGCAAACAAAAATGCTCTCTACCAATATCCCAGTCACAAAAGGACAAATATTACATGATGCCACTGTTGTAGAATGGGACTGTCCTTGGGGTTGGGGAGAGACTGAGTAAGATGGGTTCAATAATGTATACTGCACTGAAACAGAGGAGGGAGAAAACTGTTTAAAAGAGATATATGACTAGGTATTTCTGTCATCACAGGAGTCTACATGGTGGAGGGGACCTGGGGGAGGGTTTGTAAAACAATGGAAGAATCTTTTCTTTTACTTTTCCATAATTTTTGACTCATGTACTTATAACTTGTTAGTCAAATTTGTGTCTTCTAGGTTGCAACACCCCCATGATACATCTTCAAGGATATGAACATGTACGGCCAAGCACAATCAATAAGAGTGCATCTAAATTCCAAAATCAATCTCCATAATAGTCTATGTGTTTCCTACTGCCAAAGGGGCCCTTTAGAGTAGTGAGAGAAGATCTTCACCCTGAAACCCACAGTGTCCCTTTTCAGCAGGAAGTAGCTAAGAGAATACGCCATCCCCTTTTCCTTGTGAATCAGGGTGAAGTCTCTCTCAGGGAGGAGTGATAGGGAATGGCAAAGGACACACCGACAAAGGAGATTAATCAGAACTGGCTTTGACAAGCACTGTGGCAATTGGACAATTAAAACAGACATTTGGATGGCGGGGAAGAAGAACAAACTGGGGAGGAGGGTGGAGAGAATGGTGTGCAAATGAAGGAGTGAAAGCCCAGAATCCCTGTGAATGTTCATTGAAACGAATAAAATTTAATAATAATTAAAAAAATAAATAAATAAAATTTTTAAAAAATGCTCTCTACCCTATGCTAGCCTTTACTGCATCCTTTCAAAACTTGGCAAGTTCAGGCTCTCACCCTCTTAAAGTTATTTCTCAAATTCTCAAAATGTTATGGACCAGAACCATGGGTGGGCCTGTTAAAATTCAAGTGGACACATCTAAAGCCCTGGCCAAAAGTTCTCAAGACCTGAACAAGAACAAGCAAAGTAAGGATTAACTCCTCTTAACACGTGATTTTTCTTTCTAAACGGCTCATTTTCCCTGCACTTTCCATTGCAACATACCTGTCCTTCCAATTCAAAACCCCCCAAAATAAAGATGATCATTCCTCTATTTCTGGTTTTCCCTAATCCACATGTATTACTTTCCACATTGTTCCTGAAACAGCATGTTTTTCTCTGATAGACATTATAGTGCCTTTGACAGTATTCCTGTAGATCTTGGAAACAAATACTTATTATTTGTCTTGTCTTGAACAGTCATCAATTCACTTGGTCAATCATGCCTCAAGGTTTTACTGAGTTCCTTACTTCCCCCCCCTCGACCCCCCCAGACGTTGCAAGATTTGCAATTCTACAATTTCCAGATGAATCTGCCTAGGTATAAAATGTCAATGACTTACCAGCCATACCTCTTAAACTAGATTGCCTAGAAGACAGCACCACTTTGTTAAAACATTTATCTACTGGCAGGCAAAGTTTTTAGAGAACAATCATAATTAACTCAGCCGTCTGTCAAATACTTCAGCCATTTAACCTCTTTTGAAGAAAGCTATATATCCCTTTGTTAAAACAAAAACAATTAAGGAGACTTTTAGAGCTCTGTTGCTGTTGTCAAGATGAACTAACTTTTCTCTTCCTGGCCAACCTTTATATAAATGGTTTTGGGTTGTTTGTTGTTTGGGTTTTTTTCTTTTTTTTAATTAATTTTAATGAAAGTTTACAGAGACTTTGGATTCCCATTCACTCATTGTTACATTTTTCTCCCTGTTCACCCTCCCCCTCAATTCACTCTTCTCTTTGAAAAGTAAAAAAATTATTTCACTGTTATACAAATCCCTCCCCCCAGGTCCACTCTACTGTGCAGCCTTCACTCTGGACTCCTGTCATGACAATAATACCTAATCACATATCCCTTTTAAACAGTTCTCTCCCTCATCTGTTTCAATGCAGTATACACTATTTATCCCCTTTTTCTCAGTCTCCCCCCGACCCCTAAGTCAGTCCTCTTTTTTAACAGTGGCATTATGCCATGTTTGTCTTTTGTGACTGAGACATTTCATCAGCATAACGTCCTCCAGGGTCACCCATTTTGTATATAAATATTTTTAAACTTCTGTGCCTGCTCCTTCCTATCTTACCCTAGAAAATCAAGGATAGATGAGATAAATGAAAAGTATATTTGATAAACATGCTCACTTTAGGGATCCCTATTATTTGGACTTCTCTTTATTTGTACATGATGTTTCTGGTAATGCATTAGGTGTTCTTACACCGAAACTCAGAGGACAAAACAAGTTTTAGATTGTTTCAGCCTACAGCTGAATTCTGTGGCTACAGTTTACTGCTTGCCTCAGGGGATGGTTGCTAGTGAAAAATTGGTAGTAACCACTGCAGATGTAGTTTTAGGCAGTATTTTCAATCCATATTGATAAGCCCATTCTTTGTCTGCTTTAACCTAACATTTTATATGTCAGCAGATTCACTCCTAATGAAAACCACCTTCTAGCAAATTCAAATAATCACACTCTATCCTGTGGCTACCTCAAATCTCATGAAGGCAATTGTTCTGTGGTCGAATACAATTAAGTAAGCAGCTTTTGACCCTTGCAGTGACTTAAAGTCTTTTGACAAATCCTGATATATTATCTGTAGATGGGTTTTGTGTTGTTGTTGGGGTTTTTTTTGGTGAGGGGTGGTAATAGTCTTTTTTTCCCTACTAGTTTATTTACAAAATTTGAATACAAATTTGAACAAATTCTTTCAATTTCCCTCACCCCCCTACCTATCAAATTGTACAACCCAATGATTAATCCCCTCTTCCCCCTGCACATCCACATCCCTCTGCTCCCAGCCTCTCCCACCCCTCCTGCATCCTTAGACTCATTCTACAATAAGGGTTTTATACACTATTTATCCTTATGGGATGGTTTTTCTTGAAAACCAACTCCTGACTCCTTATTTGGCTATTTATGCTGTTATGACTGCTACCAAAATCCATGAAAACAACTTCCAAAGCAATTCCAACTAAAAAAGCTGAAAACACCGCTTATTCTACTCTGTAAATGTGCTAAATGAGAGGTCATCATTTTCTAGAGATTCAAACTATACAATCATTATTCCTGATTATGATACACTGTAGAAACGAGGTTTTTTTAAGCTCTCTGGCCACAATATTAAAAACTAGATTTTAGTAATAGATTTTTTTAGATACCATGTAGCACCATTCTAAATTTTCGTTCTTAAGGCATGAGCACATTAACTGACGAAAGCAGCCAAAATTTAAAAATAAACTCACCAGTGCGAGTGTTAGAGAGAACCTGGGTTGATGCCCAAGTTATTGTTACCTCAGTCACAGTACACAGCAGTGTGTCGTGGGCTCTGCATTCTTCCTTAGGGACATCTTTGAAAGAGTCTATAGGCACTATTCTCATGAAATAACTAATATTTTTAACCTGTTAAATAAAGCTTTCAGGGCATATCAATACTCTTAATTTAACACATAACAATAATCCCAATTGGGTAAAATTGAGGAAAAGTCTGGTTATTACCAAGACTCTTAGCACTGAACTATGGTTAGAGCTAAAATTGTTCTTTCAATATGTTTCCAAGTCTCTAGAATGAGAATTCTACACAATAACACTCAGCTAAGAAAAGAGAATAATTAAAATTTGGTGAAACCCTGGCGAGGAAAATCTTTTCAGACATCTGAACATGTGGCCCCCAATTGTTCAATCTGTCCTCACGATAAGCCGGAGAATCGCTTTAAAATTTTATCTGGGAAATTCCCTCCGCCCTCTGGTCCTGTGCTGAAATGGCACCTGGGCTTTGTCCAGCTTCCATCTTCAAATGTTTGGAAATAGACCTCAGTGGCACACGGAGAAGAGGCTTTCACCTGCCAAGGTACCACTGCTGCTTTGTAGCAAAGAGATCCTCAAAACCAAAACGCTACCTGAGAAGCACCAAACATCACATGTAATTACCAGGGAACTCATTTTACTAGACAAGCGAGTCAATTACCATGTCCAATCTCCCCCGTGTACCAGAGATTGCATTACCTTCATCATCCTCAGGCCTCTGAATTTGTAGAAAGGGGCAAATGGCACACGAAAGCCCAAACTGCTAAGCATTGTGGAGCCTCGGCTCTATCTTGGACTTAAGTTCTCTCTCTTTAGTTCTTTTAAATGAGGTCCTTGTGGACCTCATAAGCTCACTACTCATTAAATAATTACTGGAAGATCTACCTCCACTTCCTTGCCCCTACTGATCCTAATCTAACACAGCTTGAATTACTGAAATATTTTCCATGTCCAAGATAATACACAAAGAAATATTCTTCACAAATTAAAGTATTTGAAAAGAACAACAAAACTAGTTCTTCTCCTTTATGTATCCTAGGAGATTGCATTTATTGGAAGAGGCATCAACTGAAAAAAAGATTCTTTATAATCCCAACGGAAGGCGGCATTATCTAGTCCTTTTAACTAACTCTCGTGTATCAAAACAAGATTGAATTAATACTTGGATTTGTTTACCAGAGCTAAATCAAGTCAAGGCACCTATCTGGACTTGTCAGCCAAAGATTTAAATCCAGCAGATGAAAGCAGGCAGCTACCAGAGCAAGGAGCTGATCCCAAGAAACGCAGAACAAGACTGCATGCCGACCACAGAAATGTCTGAACTCTTTGTTCATTTTCATAGTTTTGGCTATCTTTCCACACTTGTGGAATTATTTCTTAGTTGCTGTTGTTATGTGCCATCGAGTCGACCACAACTCATGTAGGTTAGGTAACTGTTGAATAACGTTAACCTTAACAGGTCAATCGTTTTCTTCTATATGCTAGAAAGGGACATTACTGCACTCAGCTTAATATTTATGCTGTTGTTCACTGCTGTAGGTAAGAACTGATTCATAGGTGATCCTCCAGCGGGTGTTCAGAGGCTGTAAATCACACAGGAGGAGATCACTCTCTGAGTCCCGAGGAGCAGCTGGTGGATTTGAACCGCCTGCCTTTGGGACGGCAGCACCATTCTTTACCCACTAGAGTTTCCTATTCAGTCTTTAACATTAGCCCTATTTCACCCACTTGAGTTTGTATCTCAGTAATTTACAAAAAGGATATATTTCGTGTTTTTATTCTCTTTATTACATTACTTTGGTTAACCACCTTCATTATTCAACTTTCAACTTTTCCTATGTATTCATTTTCTATTTATTGTAGTCATCAATGATGATTGTATTGAACACATTTTTGTCAAATCCACCCAATCTAAGGCCAATAACAGAAATCTGACTCAGCAGGCATGAGGGAGGGGCCCACAGAGTGACCTAACCAAGAAGGAGCCCACAGCTGGTGGACAGACAATGACCCCCCCCTTGACCGTCACCAGTGGCACATCCGGGGCTGAGGTATTCCCTTGTATCCCACGGGACCACATGTCCTGAGCCTCACCTCTCCTCTCCACCACTCCATTTGGGTACTTATGCTGCTGTACAGAGACCCAACACACCCCCCCCACACACACACACACAGAGCTCCTCACCATCTTCCCAAACAAAGGGGCACTTTTACCTCCCTTCCTAGTCTCCATTTCTTGTCTGGGGAAGAGGCGGAGAGCTCTCAACGTTGCTGGGACCTCCAAGTCTGCTTTCCGACAACCATGCTCTTTATTCTTTTCTTTCATTTGCCCTTCTGGGAGCAAGAAGAAAAGGCAGGTCTTTCAGGAACACCCACCCTGCAGTTGCGTGTTTAAAGCCCATCAGAGTTGAAATCTCGGGCCTGGAAAAGAGCTGGGTGCTGGGCTGTTCTGCTGCTGCATAGACGATCGTGCATGTGGCTCTGAGATCCGCTTTTGACCCTGCACTCCCCGAGTCTCTCCCAGATCTATTCTGGAGGCTTGGAGGTGCCTCCGCTTTCCAGCCCGGGGCTTACGAATGTGTACTCCTATACATCATCTTCTCTGTGGGCCTGTGGAGCCATGAAAATGGTACGTTATGCAAATCAAGGGCTCCTCCATCTGCTCCCGATATTCCCTGCTTCCCCGCAGTAACCTGTTTCAGGGACTCTGGTACATGCAGCAGATGATACAACTTTATTTTTGTAAACCCAGTTGGTCCTGGAGTGCTGGCGGTCATAATAATAGAAGAGAGAGCCTGCTGTTAAAACCTCATTAAAATGAGGAGGGCTGGGTATCCCAAAAAGGGTGTGTGTGGGGTTCGGTGCCCCTTCGTCTCCTTAATAGGCTGAGCTCTGCCATTGAGGCAATCAACTACTGCTGATCCTCAGAACATAATCAGAGCAACGCTTCTTTCCAAAACCCACAGCCATGGAGTAGATTCAGCCTCCCCGTGACCCTGAGGGAGAGGGCAGCATGTGCCCTCTGGTGTCCAAGGCTGTAACGTGAGCTGTGGAGGAGATGAGCACTGAGGGTCCCATGGACGTCAAAAGAGCAAACAGCTATGTCCTGGACAAAGAGGTCAACAAGAGGGCTCCTTGGGAGCAAGGATGATGAAGCTTCAACGCACACACCAGGCGAGGCTATTCCTGGAAAAAGACATCACATTTGGAAAGATCGAGGGTCAGTGAAAAAGTCCCTCAACAAGATGGCCTAACACAGTGACCGTGGCAATGGGCTTCCGCGTGTCGGAGGTGACGGGGCTAGTACAGGATAGGACATGGTTCAGATCCGTTGTTCACAGGGTCTCTGTGGGTCATACGAGACTCAACTCCATGACAACAGCAGTAACCTTTACAGAAAGAGGCAATAATGAAAACCTGCTTAGAATTCCAGGTCTGTGCAAAGCACTGGATCCAGCAGACAGGCCTTGGAGTTGCCTCCACCATCTATCTAGCTGAAAAGAGGGGAGCACATCACCGGAAGTTCCAGCTCCGTCCCCAGCCCTGACACAGGAAGTTCCAGCTCAGCGATGTCTGCTTCAGTGCCAGCTCCGTCCCCAGCCCTGAGTCGGATCTGGAGAGCTGCTTCAGAAGGATGGAGATCTGGCAGCGCTCACCCCACACCCTGCCTTCCACCAGCGCCCCCACTTCTGTGCAAACCCTGTGGCTGAGTCTGTGCTGCTGGTTGACCTACCCTCCTCCCACCTCCGTCAACATGCCGTCAAAGCCCAGCCTCTGCACTTCTGGGGACCACAAGGGATGGTGGGATGCCCTGCGCCCCCAGCTCTGATGGTCCTTCCTCATCTCCAAATCCCTAGTATTGGACCAGCACTCGGGATCTGGCTCCACACCTTTGACTCACCCCAAGTGTCAGGACCCATTCAGGTGTGTGCTCAGGGGAAGCCAGGTAAGAGAAAGAGGGATGCAGAGGGAGGCTGGGGAGCCTGGGCAGAGCCCCACCTCGTGAACAATCTTGAGGTGCCCATCAGCATACAGTGACCATCACTCGGCCCCCTCCTTTCCAGCCCTGGTGTCACAAGTATTCACGTAACAGGCAGTGTGTGGCCTCACTCCTTCCCATGCCCCACACAGACTCAAGAGTCGAGAGGAAGTCATACAACTGACTGTCCAGCCCACTAACCAAGGCAACAGGTTAACCTGAAGACAAAGGGGACCCCTGCACACTGGGCTGCTCTGAACCCCTCCTGGTTCTCTTACCCAGCACTGGACTCAGGCCTTGCTGGCCTCCAGCCCTCTCCCTCCAGGTCTGCTCATCTCCAGCACCTTGGAGGGCTAAGAGACAAACCACTGCTCTGGGGAAGACAACTTTACACAAAGCCTCAGTCTCCAGAGCGGATCTCCTCACCCTCGCTCATTTCCCTGTCTCAGAAGACTTCTCTGTGGGGACATCATGGCCTCGGCCATCCCTCAGCATCTCCCCCACTCCGGAATGCCAAAGGCTGGACCATACTGCTGCATCCTGAGCCCCAGTCCTGGGAAGAGCAACCCTCTGCAGGCTGGGTGGATGCGATGCTTTGTCTCAAAGGAATGAAGCTGCAAGAGGGCACCTGGCCTTCCAAGCGAGGCTCAGGCAACCCGGAGTGGACAGCACTTTGTCCAATGACTCAATGATTAGTTTAAAGGCAGGTTATCCCTGGAAAGAAGCGGGGTCATAACAAAAGCCCAGCTGATAAACACATAATTACAGAACCTGGTCACACACACAGGTGATAAACAGGTAATTACAGAACCTGGTCACACACGCAGCGTGAAGTCCGAGCACAAGTCCTGGAAGCACACAGAACTCAGAGCCAACGGGAACCTCTAAGCGTATCATCTCTAAGTGGTTCAACTGTCGGGCACGGTCAAGTCAACTACGACCCACAGCGACCCTGCAGACAACAGATCGAAACCTTGCCCTGTCCCATGTCATCCTCTCAATCCCCATCACGCCCACTGCTGTGGTCACTGTCAGTCCACAGACGGAGCCCTGGGGGCCTCGTCCATGAGGGGGTGAGGTTAATCCAAAGGCCAAGCCTCTGCGGCCCTTTGAATCCACCAACGGCTCCATGGAGAAAGCTGGACCGTCTCCTCCCGGCATTTACCACCTCAGAAAACCCCCCAGAGGGTCAGCAAGGCCTTGACTCTGACTTAAGAGCAGTGAGTTTGAATTTTTACTGTCGATCCACATGAGTTGAATTACTCTCCCCCACAGTCTGCTCAAGTCCAAAGCCCAACTACTGCCAGGGGGACTCGGGAGCCCTTTGGGAGGACAGACCCGCCCTGCAGGGTCTCCAGATCTGTGATCCACACGAAGTCGACTGCCACGTGTTTGACTCCTCGAAAGCCCAGCAGGTTGGAGTCACCCACCTGGCACTGAGCAGCCGTCCTTAACCCTGTGCCACCAGGGCACCTTTTCCCTAACCCCCAGTTCCTTCACGTGGACAGTGTGCACAGACACGACCTTTGCAGATGATGTCAGCTAACAGAGGGCATTCGGAGCAGGGTGGGCTGTAATCCCATCTCAGTGGGGGGGAGGGCACTGAGTCGGGGCCCACTCCGCAGGAAATGCCATCCAACCCTGCTGTCCTGCACCAGAGAAGAGACACACTGAGGGAAGGGAAGGTACCCCATAAGGATGCACCTACTAGCAGAGGACTCGCCCTGGGGCCCCAGAAGCACAGGGGCAAGGAGCAGCCTTCCTCAGAGCTATGGGAGAGCCTGGCCCTGCAGAGCCCCTGAGCTCAGGCCCCAAGCCCAGCACAGGACACGGTAACTCCTGTCCTTCCCCACACTCAGTTTACAGTCCTTTGATCCACTGACCCCATGAGCCTCTTACAGCATGGGAGCTACATTTTAAAAGGGGGGGTTTAGCAATGGTACCTAGCAGCAGGAGCCTGGGGAGGGGGATAGCACAGGAGAGAGCGCGGTGGGTGGTACTGTGGTTCCTCTCCAGAACTCACCAAGCCCCCTCCCCTGGTGCTCAAGGCCCCCTGCCCTCTCAGTCATGTCTTCCTGAAGGCAGAGAAGCTGTCTAGGCTCAAGGCTTCGCAGTGCAATGACAGGAAGCCCATCCCTCTCCCAGGAAGAAGAACCACCACCACCTCGAGGTGCTGCGTGGTGATCTCCACCATCCTTCTGGTCCCCAACCTCATCGCAGGTTCCCACACCCAGAGCTCACGCCTTCAGGGAGGGGCTCCAGCTACAAGACACCCTGGCAAGCCCTGAGGGTCTGCAGCTCCTGGTCTCTCCTTGGGGCGAAGCCCGGGCCCACGTGGGGTGTGAGGCTTCCACGTGGCCCCTCCGTGGGGCCCGTGTGCGTGGGCACTGGGCTGCGTTAGCATCAGCTCATCCTGGCGCTTGGCGTTCCAGCCACAGTGAAGGACAGACACCCTGCGAATTCGGAACGAGCGGCTGGCTGTGTTTGATATTCCTCTTAGCGCGTTCACGGAGACAAAATAACTCGCCCAGGGCGCAGGCGCTCCCAGTTTGCATGGCGCGTGGGTGCGTGGAAGGGGGGGCTTCTCCCGAGGTAAAAGGGCAGCAGGTCCCTGGGGGTCCCCCCCCGCGCCAGCTCCAGCAGCACCTGCCACCCGGGGACGCCCCCCTGGGCTCCCCAACGCAGTTAGCTAAAAATGAAGCACCTTTTGGCAGCAAACGAGCACAGTTTCCCTAGGCATAAGCCCCTTTGGAATCTAGAAAAAGGAATGGCTCTACCTCTCACCGAGGCCCAGATGGGTTCCTGAAAACGCGTGTCAAGCCAATTTCTGTAAATCCAATCATGCTTGCAGTGAGTCACCTTCAGCTCTGAAGCCTGCGCCGCGGGCTCCTCCCCAGCGTGGGTTCAGCAAACACTACGAATGTGGGGGCTTGCGATCCATGAAGCGGGGAGTCCCACATGTGGGGGCGCAGTCCCCTGTCCAATGTCTCTCTTGGGCTTCTGCCCGATTCGCTCCAGGAAGCCATTCCAGAACTTTCACTCAGCTCTCCCTGGTCACTTAGCTCTCCCTGGACCTCTCCCCCTGTGGCAAAGCCAGTGGGCGGGATCTGTGTTCCTCCTGAGTGGGGAAGAGAGGGATCACTGTGTCCCTAATGTGCCCAGGAGTCCTGAGGTGCTGGGTCCAAGGTCAGGTGGTAGGCACTGCAGCCAAGCCCCTAGGCTGTCCATGGAGCGGGGAAGATGTTGGGTGCAGGTCTAGGCGGTACCCACCAGAGAAGGAAAAGCAAGGACAAGCCTTGAAGAGGCTGCTGACTGCTCAGGTCCTGCCAGGGTGTGGACATGGGGTCCTGAACGGACCAAGGCCAGGGCGACTACGGCCAGGAGACGAAGAGCTGGACAGCAGTCACAGCCCAGCGGTGGGAGCCCACGGCCCAGACTCAGCCACTCTGGCCTCCTGGCGGCTGCTCCACAGAACACAGCGTGAGCCTGGGCCCTGCTTCCAGGCGCCGACGACAGTGCAGGCTCGGGGCCTGGCTGCTCCCCCAGGACGGTGCTGTCATCTCAACGACAGCGCTGCTTCCTGGAATCCAGGGTCCAGGACAACACCTAGGGCTGCTCGGGGGCTCTGCCTTCACCGTGCCTGTGGGCCTCACCTTCAGGGCAGGAGAGAGGGGAGGTTGCTGCGTAAAGGAAAACTCTGAAAGCAAAGCCAGTCCCGTTGTCCTAGACCCGGGGGACCCTGCAGACAGACCGGACCTGCTCTGTGGGGCGTCCCAGGCTGTAAATCTTGGAGAAGCACACTGACTCATCTCGCTCCCAGGGCTGCTGGTGGGTTTGAATCTATCTTTCACTTTGAGGCTGTTGCTCTTTCAGGGATCCCTCCTTTCAGGAAACCCACGGCTGCGGTAACAACCCCCACAGGTTCTGAGGCTGTAAATCTACCTCCTCTTTCTCCCACAAAGTGGATCCAACCCAAAGACTGTTCAGCTGGCAGTTCTGTGCTGAGTCCACGGCACCACCAGGCCTCCTCGCACCTCCAGCCACGCACAGTCCATGTCCTTCACCAACACACTTCAAATGCGGCCATCTCTTTCAGTGTAATGTGTCACTGTCCAGCTTTCCCATGGACATGAGGTGATGGGGAATGCCACGGCCCACGGCAGGTGCACTTCGGTCCTCGGTGTGACCTCTTCGTCCAGAAGAGGGTGCAGGGCTGCGACGAGCCGGTGGCAGAATGGCCTAGATATAGTCACGGCTCATTCTGTCCACTGTGCAGACTTGCTGGGGTGGGGACAGGCCAAGCCCCCCACAGAGGGGAATCCACAGCCGGGCTCCTGCCAGAAGCTGGTCCAGTCCCCGAGAGCCTCTTCAGGCCACGCCTGGACATGCCTTCAAATAGATCCTGCCTCGTGACCTGCGGGACATAGCAGTGCCACCCAAGGGTTCCCAAGGCTACAATCCATAGAGAGAGGAGCTCTGGTGGTGCAGTGCACAGCAACTGGGTTACTCACTGAAAGGTCACTGGTTCCAATCCTCCAGCTGCTGAGGGACAAATATGAAATACGGGCAAGTCTTCTAGAAGGATCCCCAGCCTTGGGGGCCTCAGAGACGGTCATTATGAGTCAGTGTCAACTCACCAGCTGTGGGGTTTATGTTTACAGAGGCAAACTATGATGTTGTTGTTGTTGTTGTTATGTGCCGTCTCGGTCCTTAGAGAGGGACATCATGCTTGGTAGGGTGGAGGGACGGCGCAGGAGAGGAAGGCCCTCTAGGAGGTGGATTGACTCAGTGACTGGGATAATCGGGATGGGAGTGTCAGAGACAGTGCGATTGCACAGGATAGAGCAGGGTTTAGGGCTGTTGTGCACAGGGTCGCTATGAGTCGCAAACTGTGATATCTTTATAAAAAACAAAACAACAAACCCACCAAAAAAAACCCAAAAAAACCCAAACCAACCAACTGGTGAGTCAGTAACCGAGGACTGACCCGCAGGGCTTGTTGTTGTTATGAAGAATCAGAACCGACACAAAGCTGACCCTTCACTGGGTTTTCAGTAAATTGCACAGGAGTTGACTGCCCATCTTTCTGTCTCAGAGGAGATGGTGGATTCGAACCATGTGCCTTTGGGTGGGCAGCACAGCTCCTCACCACGAGGCCACCAGAGCTCGCCCACAATCCGACGTCCATCTAACAGGACAGAGGCTCCGTCGTGAGGTGGGGCCCGTCTACCCTCAGCCGCTCGGCACCTGTCAGGGAGGGATCTGCGTGTTCCTTCCATGCCTTGTTCCTCCTCCCTCGGGAGATGTTCTGAAAGGCATTCCTGCTTCAACGAAAGAAAAACCAGCCAGAAAAGGACAATGCTCAGGTCGGTCATCTCAAAATCTTGATGGGGCTTTTTGTGTCTGGGCAGCCTCGGGAAATCACGGAGCACTTCCCCACAATGGCCAGTGTCTCCAGCTGTGGTCGAGGATGCCCAGGAGGGAGACAGAAGGTGTGGCGTGGCGTGAGGGGAGGACGTGGCAGGGTTGCTGAACCGGACAGGCACCTTCCAGCTAAGCCCCTCACCTGCCTGCTGCCCTGGGCTCCCGCCTCTACCTGGTGACACCTGGAAACACCGGCAACAAACTCCAATCAGGAGGCACAGAGGGGAATACAGAAGGAATGAAGACCACCTGTCCACAGGCTCTCAGGAGGCGTGAGTGGGACTGGACTCGCTCCTCTCCCACTCCCCTGTCATGGAACCCCAGGACGGGGAAAGGACCATCTCACTGTGACCCATCCAGGACCCCCAGGATGTCCGGCGCTGGGTCCCAGTCGGGGCAGCCAGGCCGCCTCTGGCTGCGTGCTTGGTTCTAACTGCTTTCCTATTATAAAAGTAATACATATTCACTGTAGAAAATTTAGAAATGACACATATTGCAAAAAGAAGAAAATAAAAATAACCCATAATCCCACTAACCCGAAATAACTTCTGCTCACATTCTGAGCATCTCCAGCGTCCCGACTTTGCTTCTGCAGAGAGGGAGGTATTTCAGGCACCAAGTGGGATCATAGTGTACATTCCATTTTGTAATTCTTTTTGCCATTTAACTATATCGCATACCCAGACATCACATTTACTTCCACCGCATCTTTTTTAATGGCTAACCTAGCCAAAAAGTGCTAAAAGGACAACTGAGGACGAGAAGACAACTTTACAAGAAAGCCCAGGTGGAGGCTGGTGTGTGGTTCTGAAGGTGAACGTGTTTCCACAAAGCTTCCAGCTTGGGACAGACTAGGAAGAAAGGCCTGGAGATCGTCCTCCAAAATCACCCACCAGAAAAACTCCATGGGTTGTACACAGGGTCGCTGCGATTCCAAACCAGCTTGTCAGCAGCGAACCCCGTTAACTATGAGAATCCCTTTTCTTGGCTACGGAACTTCCAATACCATCCTTAAAACGCGGGTTTTAAAAAAAAAATTGAGGTTTGCTCAGAAAAAAACAAATTCAAATGCTAGGCTTACTGTTCTGATAGAGCCTGGTGGAATCCCAAAGGCAGAACTCGCCCATCAGCCAAACAGTAGACAAGCCTGGGGGGGGGGGCGAACCCCAGAGAGGTGCTCATTTGTTTTTGAATAACCAACCTGTAAGGTCAAAAGAGCAGCGTCAGCTCCAGGCACATGCTCAGAAGGCAGAAGCAGGCAGGACAGAAGGTTGACAGAGATGAGACTCAGGAAAGAAGTAGGGAAAACACAACTACGTTGTGGGACTGCAACGAAAGTCAGACAACACCGGGCAAGAATGAATGAAAACCAGAAAGCCTTTGGAAACTGTCATCACACTGCAATTAAAGAGTCTGCTTCCCTTTATCTCAAATTCTGTAATATCAAAATCCCCACAAACACACTGAGGACATGAAACTCTGAGGGGAACTTGGGGGGCACCAGCTCACAATGTGAGTACGAACCCCATTACTGCAGGCCGGGGGGCGTGGTCAGGATGCTTCTGAGGGCAGTAGAAGGAGACTCTTGGCACAGTGGGTTACGTGCTGGGCTGCTGAAACCCACTAGGCACCTGGAAGGGGTAAGGTGGGCAGTGTGCTCCCACCAAGATTCACCGCCTCCGTGGGGAGGTGGGAGGGCCACCGTGAGCCAGGGGGCTTCAGTGGTGAGGTGGGGGAGTCACCATGGGTCAGGGGACCTTGGTGGTGAGGTGGGGTGTCACCGTGGCTCAAGAGACCTCGGTGGTGAGGTGGGGGAGTCAGGAAGAGGAATGGAGGTGGGATCCCTACATACAGCTCCCATCAGCTCTGCTGAGGCTGAGGTGTGACTCTCAGGACTCCAGATTTAAAACAAGACCCCAAGGTGGGGTGTCCCAGGAAACAGGCTCTCTGAGCAGGAAACACGGCACTTTGAGCTGGTTTCCAGAAGGAAGAGATGAGGTCTGTGGCCTGGGCACTCCAGTGGCCTCCACACGGACTTCCTGAACACTCTGGAGGTGTCTGCAGCCTTCTCCCTCACTGTAAGCCCAGCAGGCCCAGAGCTTTCCAAAGCAGGTTCCTGGAAGCAGGGGAGATGATCTGGGTCCCCAAGCAGAGCCAGCCAGGACGGTTCCCGCCCTGGTCCCTGGGGCCGCGCCGGGAAGCCAGGAAAGAGTCAGTGTGTGACATTCAGGAGTTGAGGCAATGAGGTCCTGAGACGAGGACCTGACGGCACTAGGAGGGCAGTCAGCTGACCACTGTGAGGGCTCCAGGCTGACCTGCTTCCTCTTCCCCCAGGGCTTCGACCCTCTGGTACACCTGCTGCTGGACAAGGTCTGGCCTGTCCCCATCCAGGTCCTCCACACCACCAGCCCCCTCTGCCAGTGCACAACAGTGCTGAGAGCCCCCCCAAGCAGGAGGAGCTGGCCAAGGCGCCCTGGTCTGCACTCAGGGTCTAGCCAGAGCTTTCATGGGCCCGCCAGCCCCACGGCCAACGTCTGTACAGCAGCACACCACATCACCCTGATGGACACATAGACAGGAGAGCCCTCAAAGCCCCAGGGGCCACTCCCCCCCAGTCACGGAATGAAAATGCCTCCTCGAAATAGGCTTCACCTTGGCTGGGCCGCAATTCTCAGTGCAGTGTAACTACCCTCCTTGCGGTAACTCTGGTATCTGTGAGGTTAACGAGGCCGGGGGAGGGACTGCAACACCAGGATGTGGTCATTCCCAGGATGAGATCTGAGACCAAATCAGCTGTGAGGGAATCAGGGTGGAAGGTAACAGGTCTCAGCCCCAATCTGACGAAAAAGGACTTTCCTGGGGTGTGGCCTGCAGCACCTTTTCTCAGCGGTGGTGAAAGGGACAAGATGTTAGTTAGCAAAGGGAGTGGACCTCTGTACCACCAAGAATGAAGAGCCAGAACAGACAATGTCCTCGGCTCCAGGTTCCGGGGCTGGGAAGTTCCTTGACACTGGGAAGGGCCAGGATGCACGGAGCTCCCTACGGAATGCTGGGCCAGCAGACGCCTCAGGGAGCAAGCACCTTCCTCCAGAGGCAGCAGAGATCCTCCTCCTGGAAACTAGACTGCTGGCCCCTGACTGGGAGAATGCTTGCCTGTAATTGAAGCCATCCACTTGTGTAGCTCCGTCGTGGTGCACTAGACAGCTAAGACACCCCTCAGTGGCAAAAACCAAAACACCCCATCCCACTCTGACACTGAAATCGGAGTTGTGGGTTGTCTTCTCTCCAGTAGCCCCCCATAATGACTGAGTGGTCTCGACTGAGTGGGAATGGGGGGGCCAAGCCTTCGCTTCTATGCCCCAGAGGTGCCTGTTAAGGTGAGCTTAGCCATGAGGGCTGAGGGCCAGGCCAGGACCCCTTCTGTGCACCCTCCTGTCTGGAGCAGAGCTACCTGGGGACCCAGAGAAAGCAGGATGACAAGAATGGACAGCATTGTCAGTCTTTCTGGCTAGCCTCTGAGGAAGAACTGAGGCTTTCAAGCCACACATGGTTCCTTCAAACCCAGGAATTTGAAGAAAAGACTGTCCGCAGGTTCTGTGTGCCCGTGTGGGGGTGGAGAGTCAAGAGTCTCAGGAGGCACAGAAGACTCAAGAGGAGCTCAGGTGTCTAAGTCTCAGAAGTCAGGTGATCCCTGTGAACAGCTGGTCCAGATACAACCCCAACACTGTCTGAGTCCATGGACAAATGTTCCAAATATGTAAAGAGCATCCAGAAACCAATAAGAAAAAGACTAATTGGAGAGAGGACCAGGTATATGAAGAGGTAGTTCACAAAAGTCAGTGCAAGTGGCCAATAAACACAGAAAGGCATTTGATCTTGCAAGAGTTGGTGGAACGCACATGAAAAGGACGAGGGACTTTGTACCTTAGAGGGACATGGATGCTACAGAATGATAAGGGCTGATATCGGTATGGCTGCAAAATAAAGGAAGCCCACATGCCCCTGCAAAGGCATTTGACTGTGTGGATCATAACAAACTGTGGCTGACTCTGAGAAGAATGGGAATCCCAGAA
>NW_006399798.1:2789624-2802815 GCF_000299155.1 Elephantulus edwardii | reverse complement strand
CAGGAGGGGAAGACCCTCTATGAGATGGATTGATTCGGTGACTGGGGCACTCGGGATGGGTGTGTCAGAGGCCGTGCGGTTGGCGCAGGATAGAGCAGGGTTTAGAGCTGTTGTGCATAGGGTCGCTATGAGTCGGAAACGACTCGACAGCACATAACAACAACATTTAGGCATAGTTATTACATTTTTCTGAGTATATAAAAATTCTTGCCCCAACAATTCTATTTTGAGGGTCTTCTCCACTAAAGCTAAAAGTACGTGGAAATATGTAACATCTGAACAATAACAAACTGTCCCTTAGTCAAAGTCAACTCACAGCGACCCTTCATTGGTTCTGAGGCTGGAAATCTTTGCAGGAGGAGACTGTCCACCTTTCTCCCAAGTTGCAGATGAGGGATTTGAACTCCCAACTGTTTTATTAGTTGTTGCTCTTTCGTGCCATCGAGTTGAAACCAACTCATACCTGACCTTCCAGGGGGTTTTCCGAGGCAGCAGGTCACATGGGAAGAGACTGTCCACCTTTCTCCCAAGGAGCAGCTGGTGGATTTGAACAGGGAGCGTTTGGGTTGGCAGTGCACCTCTTTTCCACCAGGCCTCCTGAGCTAGTGCACTGTGTAACCAGGGCTCTTTACGTGAACAACAGATTAACATACATACACGTATGCTAGCAACAGAGAAGGCGTGGAAAGGGACATTTTCAACTGTTAACAGAGGTCAGAGGTCATGATGGAAAATGGCCTGGGGGAGGGAGAAGGACCTTCACTGCCCCTGCTTCTGTACTGGACGTTGTGATATCAGGACTGAGTCATTTCCTCCATAACCAAGCGACTCGTTTCTTTAGCGAACAAGGAAATCGTTTCAGATGAAGCCTTGCTGGTCCTCACGATGCTGGAGACAGAGAGGCAACCTTGGCAAACGAAGGCATGGATATAAGGGTTAAATCTGAATTTTGTTTTTCTCAGTCTTATGTCCACCCTGATGTCAGCCTCATTCTACAACAGTGGCACCATATAGCATTTGTCCCTTTGGGACTGAGATACCTCACTCAGCATCTTATGTTTACTGTATTGAAGTCTATGGGGGAAAGAATAGTTTAAAAGTATTATATTTTAGGGCATTATGTTTATCATAAGAGTATGGAATGAGGGTGGCAGAGTGGATTATATTTGGGGTGGTGGGGTGATGTTGGGGGATGTGAGAGGGGGATTGTGTACCAATGAGGGAGTTTTTCTTTTGTTTTTCAAGGAGAGGAGCAAACGGGGGGAGGGGGGGAGATGGGGTGGGCGGGGAGAAGGGTGCAACAATGAATGAATGGAATTCCAAAATCTCTGTAGATGTTCATTGAAATGAAAAATAAATAAATTTTAAAAAATCTGAATTTCATGTGAACAGCGCAAGTAATTTTAAAGTAGACATGTCCCATGTTGCATTTGGCAGACTTTACAGAAAAATCCACTGTTTTTACCTAAAATCCACATTTACCTGAAGACCTTGTGATTTATTGTTTGTTTCTGGCCACCTTAGTTATAGGTATGCTGGTGACACTGTGGTTAAAGCACCCTGTGCTAACTCAGAGGTCAGCATTTCAAACCCCCCAGCTGCTCTGAGGGGGCCACGGAGGCACCTTCGTCTGTGATCACTAGCAGTCCTAGAAGCTCCCAGACAGTCCCACCCGCTCAGGGTCACCGTGAGCCAGGACTCACCCAACGGCTGTGCATTTGGGGTTTCTAGTTACAAGAAAGAGAAGACGCAACCCCAGGACCCCTGCATCTGTCCGGCCAGCTGCTCCGTCCA
This sequence comes from Elephantulus edwardii, assembly GCF_000299155.1. Classification (NCBI taxonomy): domain Eukaryota; kingdom Metazoa; phylum Chordata; class Mammalia; order Macroscelidea; family Macroscelididae; genus Elephantulus; species Elephantulus edwardii. The sequence goes on along the minus strand of NW_006399798.1, from coordinate 2,801,021 downwards.
CCAGTAAAACTGCAGTGTTGGGGTGGTACGTACTGCTCCCCGTCACCTCTGGGTGAGCTGAACACCCTGCTGCTAACGGGAAGCTTGATGGTTCAAGTCCCCAAGAGGCTACAGTGGAGCGAAGCCCACAGTCTGCTCCCCGAGATTACAGCGAAGCCCACAGTCTGCTCCCCAAGATTACGGCCTCGCAAACCCAGGGTTGCAGTTTTGCTCACTGAAAGGCCTGAGCTGGACGAGAACACAGTGAGTTCACGTGTACAGATGAGGAGCCCAGCGAGACACTGGACACGCTGGACGGCAAGGCCGCCTTGAGGAAGAGAAGACCCAGCGATCCACTCTGTGGAGACGACAGCTCCGTCACACGGGCCCCCGTCAGAACTGGCTGTGGTTGGTACACCACCACCACAACAACCAGAGTGGCCGGTCCAGACCACAGCCAGGGACAGGCCACCACTGGCCACAGGCCTGTCCCGGCCTCCCTGGGGCCCAGGTGTCCTTGGCCAGAGGTGCTGTTTAACCGTCGTGCTTGTCAAGTGGCGGAAGGTAGGCGCACGGCGTCTGCATCACAACCCGCAATGATCTTTGTCAATTACTTGCCCGTGTCTGAAAGCTAACCAGATTTAAATTGAATCAGGACGAAATCGCGGAATAAAACGAGCCCAAGCCCCAGCCTTTCAATTCCAACACTGGGGAGGAAAAAAAAAAGTTATGCATTTCATAATGGCCTTCTACCCCATAATGAACAGGAAAAATAAATTAGATTCCAAGCTAAGGGTGTATTTATGCAATTTCATTACGTGCCCATGAGCAAGCCTGGTTTTCACCAAGATAAAAATGAGCTCTCAGAAACACTCGCACTAAATAAATGGAGTGATTTAACAGCCTAACGGGGCGCAGGGAAGAGGAGCTGAAGGACAGCGTCAAAAATGGGGAGATCAAAGGAAGAGGCGCTTGGAACACACCCACACACACATACAGCAGAACGCCCCAGCGTGGGAGCCTCAGGCCCTGGACAGCTCCCCTCCTCCCCCAGGCCCAGCGGCTCCCCACCCGGATGGCGGTGGTCAGCCTCCACGACACAAGGACACGATGACAGCTCCCCGACCGCCAGCCCAGCGGTGGCTCCTCCGAGAGGACCCCAAGTGTGCAGAGCAGGTTGCCAGGACTTTCTTCAGCAGCTCCTCTGAGTGGTCTAGAACCCCCGGTGCCCAGAGCCACACATGCCACGTGTGCACCTCTGACTTTAGTCTCAGACTTCCTCCTTCTCATCAGGGTCCTGTCATCTTCTCCTTCCAGAAGTTTCTCCAAGTCTCTCTTGCTTCTGTTTCAGGGCAGGGGGGCACCTCCTGCCCTCTAGCCCAGGCAGAGCCCTGCACATTTCGCATTCTCCAGCTCTGGGGCCTCCCTGTCTGCCCTTCCCTGAGAAAAACAAAGTCTGTGCTGCCTTCCGCCTCTCCCCGCGTGGCGCACGCCTCATCTTTGGCTTCTAAGCGTGGTTTACTGTGCGGCTCTCCAAGACCTCTCGGTGAGAGGCGTTTCCTGAGCTTGGGTGGTTGTGAAGGTTGACAAAGTAAGTATTAGATTTATTTTTACTTTTTTAATGGATATTTACAAAGCAGGAGGGTGTTCCCCAGAAAACTGTGGTGGCGTTTAACGGGGATACGGTGGAGAGAGCCGGTGGGAAGAGCCGAGGCAGTGCCTTCCACTGCCGGACCTGTCTGCCCCTTTTACATTCAGAGTGGTGCCCCCCAGGCTGTGAACAAGGGCTGAGCCCAAACCCACTGGACCTTGAGGTGTTTATCCCCAAAAGAATGTGAGAGGTGAGACCAGTCCATCCAATGGGAATGATGACACCGCCCATGTGGGGAGGCAGCTTCACCCAGATGTCCTGGGTTCAGCAGCACCACCGTGGAAGGCAGTGGGGTCTCCTTAAAACGTTGACACTGGAAGTACCATCCGATCCAGCCATGACCCCAGCTGGAACGCAGCCCCAAGAACCACGAGCTGAGACACAAGAAGGTGCACAGAGGCCCACGTGTGACGCACCTTTACACACAAGAGCAATGAGATGTGAGCAACCCAGGCGCCCGTTAGTGAACAACTAGGCAGAGAAAGTGCAGGCCAGCCACACACAGGACACTGTGCCGCACTGAAAACCAGACAAATCTGTGAAACATTCATGACGCAATGAGTCTAGGAGGCAGTCGGCCGAGTCGGTCACAAAGGGACAAACACTGTATCAGATCACTGTTTAAAAAGGTTTCCATCCAGAGAGAGTCAATCTAGTGTGCTTACCAGGGAGGGTGGTGGTTACTAACCGCTGAGTTAGAACTGACCCAAAACTGGGCCTCCAGCGATTTCCAGAGGCTCTAACGTGCACGGGAGGAGATTCCCATCTTTCTCCCTCAAAGCAACTGGGGGATTCGAACCACCTGCCTCTGGGTTGGTGGTGCAGCTCCTTACTCCTAAACCACCAGAGCTGCCCCAGGAAGTGGAGGTGTGAGAACACTGATGGACAAATAATGAACACCTTACTGGAAGGGGTGAAGGACAGTGTGGAACGAATGGACATTTAAACATCGCGTGGACAGCAGCAGTTAACGTGACAGACTGAAATATGCAAGATCAGGTGACTAAAACAAAAAAAATGCAATCTGCTTTGTAAACTTTCACACAAATCATTATTTTATAACATTAAGAAGTAGTTGGCCTCCTGCCTTCAATGTTGTTGTCGTTGTTGTTATGTGCTGTCGAATCACCTGCAACTCACACAGGTACAACAACTCTGAAGCCCATCTTCTCTGGGTTTTCCTCACCTGCACTGTCCCTCCACTCTTCCAAGCATGATGTCCTTCTACATGGACTGGTCTCTCCTGGCTCAGAGTATGTGAGACAGAGCTTCAAAATCCTAGCCTCCAAGGAGAGACTTGGTTTCACTCTCTCTAAGATCTTGGTGTTTTCTTGGCAGTCCATGGTATGTTCAAGACTCTTGTACAACAGAAGTTGATTCTGTTCCCATCATCACCCTCCCTGCCTCCAGTACTTCCAAACAGTATCTTGTGACCCATGCACTCTCCACTGGTCGGTTTTTTTACTTTATATCACCAGGCCTTTGTCCCCAGCCTGTGTCTGGAAGCTCCTCTGAAGACTGTTCATCAGAGATGGCTTTACAGGTACTTGAAACCCCGCCAGGAAATCCAGGATCACATCAACATGAAAGTTACTGAGTTACAACAGACCAGGGGCCACATTTTAAAAAGTAAAAAGAACTAAGTGGTGGTTGTTCTGTGGCATCGAGCCACCTGTGATGCACAGTGACCCTGTGGACAGCAGCTGTGTAGCATGCCCAGTCCTGAGCCAATCTCACTGACTCTGACACGTCAGCCCCCATTGCCCCAGTTACTGTATCACTCCATCCCATCCAGGGTCTTCCTCTCCTTCCCTATCCCTTCACACTTCCAAGCATGATGTCCTTCTCCAAGGACTGATCCCTCAAAGTCTGTGAGACAGAGCTTCAAAATCCTCTTAGCCTTCAAGGAGAAATTTAGTATCACCCTTTCCAAGATAGACCTATTTGTTTTCTTGGCAGTCCATGGTATGTTCAAGACTCTTCTCCAGCACCACAACTCGAAGGCATGTATTCTTTTTCTGTCATCCTCAGTCATCGTTCAGCTCTCTGATGAAAGTAACTGCGAAGACTATGGCCTGAATCAGGCATGCCTTAGTCTCTAGACTATCATTGTTTCTCAATACTCTGGAGAGGTCCCTGACAGCAGATTTATCTAATGCAATTTGCCTTTTGAGTTCCTGACTGCTGGTGCCAAGAGTGTTGATTGTGGAGCTGAGCAAAGTGAAATTGTTAACACCCTCGATCTCTTCTCCGTCTCTCACGGTGCTGCCAATCGGCCCAGGGGTGAGAATCTCTGTCTTGATTCTGAGCAGCAGGTGTTTCAGGTCTTCCTCCACGGAACCAAGACTGTGTCATCTGCATGAATCAAGCTGTTGATGAGTCTACCTGCAACCTGATGCCGCATTCCTCCTCATCAAGCTCAGCCTTCCAAACGATCTGTTCTGCTTATAGATTGAAAAGGTACGGAGACAGGACACATCCCTGACGCACTCCTTTCCTGACTGTGAACCAGGCAGTGTTTCCTTGTTCTGTTCCGAGAACTGCTTCCTGACCCAATACAGGTTTCGCCTAAGCACAATCAAGTGTTCTGGATTCCCATTCTCCTCAAGGTTAGCCACAATTTGTTGTGATCCACACAGTCAAATGCCTTCGCACAGTCAATGCAATACTGGTAGCCCTTCCTCCAGTACTCAGTCCTCAGAGAATGGAGATCAGAAACACCCTCTTCAACCTGCAGGCTCTCCTTCTCCTCCCGACGGAGGGAACCCCTAGGAACCTCAGCCGTTCCCCACTGCCCCGCTTCTCACTTGTGGGACATCTGGCTACTCAAGCAAAATAATACCAAGACCTTCCTTCCAAGTTCACGTTCCCCCTTGTGATGTCCAAACAACAAATAAATACAGAGCAAGGGGGATATGCCCATCACTGGAGACGGAACATTCCAAATACAAGCCAGTGTGATCATCTTGGGGGCAAAGCTTACTAAGCCCTTAGTGCGGAGTCTGAAGTCCAGGGAGGAAAGGCCAGTGTGCACAGAAAGGAGTGTGGGCTGAACCCACAAAGGCAGGGAGCAAGCGACAACGGGCGTTACCTGCGGGCTAAGACAGGTGTTTGCGGAGCTCAACCATGCAGGGCAGCATCGAAGCCCAAGTCGTCTGCAGGTTCCTGCCTGTGTGCACTGAGGTTAGAGACCCCACAAACATCCTCACCGTCATTCACAGGACAGTGACCCAAGCCTGTCATTGTCAGACGTCATCAAGTCAGCCACGACTCAACAGTGACGAAGAAGAGAGCTGAACGTCACCCTAAACCCGAACCACCTTACAGGTAAAGCTGACGGAGCACCGACAACCAGGTAATATTACCATCGTTAGTCAGGAGGCCTGAGACTTGACAGCACTTAACAACAACAGCACAGAGAGAGTTCCGTTATGCTCCCAAGCCAAAGGCGGGTGACCTTGATCCATGGCCCTCAGGCCTGGGGTTTGGTTTTTTTTTTGTTTTGGTCAAACATTCTTCTAAGTGGTACAGCACTGGTCTGTCCACTTGCCATATAGAGGTAACTCGTGGTTGCTGTGATGTTAAACACTGTGACACTGATGTGATGTCAAATGTGATAATGGTTACCCATGGTGGACAGTGTTTGGTGGAGCTCTCCGATTAAAACAAGCTTGGAAGCAGGAGTGGCATCCACTTCCGTAAATAGCTTGCCTCCGGAAACGCTATGAACTTGGAGAAACGATGAAAGTTATACAAGTGTCCAGGTCTTTCGTTTGTAGGGTCGCTGTGAGTCGCCTACGACTCGACGGCACTTGACAACAACAGCCGTCAGGAGGAGGGAGCTCTGGTGGCCTAGTGGCAAGAAGCTGTGCTGCAATCCCCACGGTGCACTGTTCCAGGCCACCGGGGGCTCCCAGTGGGAAGGATGGGCAGTCATCTCCCTGGATATTAACGGAAATCCCACACGAGGGTCAGCTACGGGTCTGAACTCTTGCCAGATGCCAGCAAGTCAATTCAACTTCATAGCAAACTTGTGTGACAGGAAGGGGTGCAAGGTTTCAGTGGTTGGCTGACGAAGGGAAGATTAATGGTTCGAGCCCACCAGGTGCTCTGAGAGAGGAAGGCCTGGTGCTCAGGAAACGTCGTGGGGCCTGTCACAGAGCTGTTAGGCGTCACCAGGACTCTCTCCCTCAAACGGTTCAAGCTGCCAGGTCAGCAGCTGAGTACTCAACCACTGTGCCACCAGCCCCATGGTCAATGACACTGTCCGGGTCCGAAGCCCATCACTGTTTCCATACCCCCAGGCCGGGTCCCCCACCTCCAGCTCAGCTGGGCCTAGAATCCCACTGGAGGGCCTGTGAGGTCCAGGATGGCGTGCAGCCCACAGGTGCCAGCTCTGGTCATGGCGGTCATCCCTGACCTCGTGGGTGGAAGTAGCCAGAAAATACAGGCCAGGAGGTCCGTCTCCGTCAGTGACGCAGAGCTGATACTGGGCGGCAGCAGCAAAGGCAGAAACGAGGCCAGAGGAGCGGGTTCTCCCCACGGCGCTGGCCACTCCCGCCTTCCGGTGAACGGCCTCCCAGTGAACGGCCGCTGCCCCCACCGTGCCCGCCAGGCACAACCACGGCCTCTCGGTCTCCACGAGCCCTTCCGTAGGAGCCCCGGGAGCTCCGTGCTTGCAGTACTGGACTAAGTTTGTTACAGGTTCATAAGGTTGGCGGTTCAAGTCCACAGCCACTCTGAGAGAGCTGTGTCTGTCTCCCGTAGGGGTTTGCGGCCCTGGGCACCCTGTGAGCAGTCCTGCTCCATCCTGCAGGTGGCCATGGGTCAGAATCACCTTGGCGACACTGAGTTTGGTTTTTCTGGGCCAGGTGAGCAGCCTGGTGACACGGTGGTTAAGTACTTGGTTGCTGGCCAAGAAGTCAGCAGGGTGAGTGCAGTGGCTTCCGTAATGATGGCTGCCGAGACAGCATGGGGCACGACTGGGAGTCACAGAAGACGCAGACGAGTCTTCTGTGTGTCCTGTATCTGCCACCCCACGATCACCTCCAGGACCCCACTCAACAGAGGCCCCACCGGCCTGTATCCAGGGCGGGGCTGTGTCCCCCCAGCCGCCCCCTCAGCCTTTTACATAACCCCAGCCCATCTCTTCTCCCGGCAGCACCGCCCTCCAAACCCCATCTTCTAGACGTGGGGGCGTAACAGCTGCTGGTACTGTTCCTTCACAGAGATCCTCCCCACACACACCCGCACCCCAAACTCCAGCCCTGCCACCCTCCCCCCAAAGCAGCAAGGGATAAAAAATAACATAAAATAAAAACATGTTACCGGCGCCACCCACCACATCATTAAGAGAAAGAGAGAGACTCCTACAAATAAAACTCTTTCCCTCTCGTTCTAGAAAAACAATAACGAATCCGAGGGGGGCAGAAACGCAGGAAGGGGGCAGACGAGGCCTGCTCTGCTTTTCATCTTGGAGCTGAAAGCGACTTTGATATTCCCTGTTTCCACAAAGGGACGGAGAAGTGGCCCACGGCCAAGTGGCAGCTCGGAGCTCCTGTGGACGTGTGGTGGGAGGACGCCAAGACACAGCCCTTGGCCCGCGTGCTCTTCCTACCATCTCCCCGGGGGAGCTGTCTAACAAAAAGAGGGGTGCTGTGCCCGCACTGGGGCTCAGCCTCGTGAGACGCCCCTGTGACGGGCAGCTGAGGAGAACACAGGGCAGAGCCAGCCTCAGGGGCCCACCTGGACACTGCTCTCTGCTCTCCCCACGGAGGCTCTGCCCGTCGCCCTGAGCCCACACAGAGAAGGCCTGAAGCACACGGCCTTTCCAGAAGCTGGCCAGTGCCCACCTGCCCGGCTGACGTGATCCCCACCTGGGGGAGAGAGGCCGCTCACCTCCAGCCTCCTGACCCTGCTCACACCTGAGGCTGCCCTCCCTCCCACTTGCCCCAGGCTGCCCTGGCCCCACCGCCCTGGCCCCAGCATGCCCGGCCAGACTGGGACGGTGAGTCCAGGCCACCCCTGGGCATGCACTCACACACACACCTGCTCACACGCACCCCTCGTTCACTCAGCTCCCTCCACTGTCTAAGGAGAGTGCGTGAGTGGTGGGGGGCGAGTGCATGGAAGGGTGCAGTGTGTGCAGGTCAGTGTGTGCCTGTGTGTGTCTGTACACCTGAGCGCCTTACGTGAGTGTAGCCGAACGTGGAGTATTCAGACTGTGGAGTATTTCTGAGTGTGAATGTGAGTGTATCATGGGAGTAGGCTTGAAAATTGAGTGTTTGTGAGTGCACACACATACATGCTCACACACACGTATATGTGTTCACATGTATACACACATGTGCGCACGTATGCTTGCACACACGTACATACATGTTTTCACACATGCTCACATGTATACATAGGTGTGCACATGCATGCCTGCACACCTGCACACACATGTACACACACGCTCACACACATGCTGGCGTTCTGCTCACTAATGGCAACTCACAAATGCTGTTCTTCCTTCCCTAAGGCCTAAGGTCGCCCTGATATCGGCACCACCTTGCGAGAGGAGAAGGTGAGACTGGGGACGGGGCTGCCTCTCACTCAGACCAGAACAGACGCCGGATAGAGCCAGGCCGCCCCTCACTGGGACCAGAGCAGACCTCAGCTATTACCAGGCCACCTAACATTCAGACCAGAGCAGACCCCAGATATAGCCAGGCCACCCCACACTGGGACCAGAGCAGACCCCAGATATAGCCAGGCCACCCCTCACTCAGATCAGAGCAGACCCCAGCTCCAACCAGGCCACCCCTAGCCTGACATCACACAGCGGTTCAGTGAGCACACTTGGCTCCTTACCATGGGTAGAGGTTCGAGTCCATCCAGAGGCCCCACAGAAGAAAGGCCTGGCAATCTGCTCCTGAGAACTCAGCCAATGACAACTCGGCTGGGCACAGCTCTCCTCCGACACACGTGGGGTCCTGTGGGCTGTAGGTGACCATGGAGAGTGGACTAGGCTGGGGCCTTCATTCTCTTTGGAGGCTGAGGGAGGTTTGCCCACAAATGGCAGAAAACAAGGGCTCCGGTCTCCACAGGAGTCGCTGGCTCTGCTGGCCTTAGAAGCCCTGAGGGTGACCCTGCCTGTCATGTGGAGGGGCGCTCACCTACAAGGAAGAGATCAGCGAGCATCTGGACACAAGCCCCCCCCCCATGACCAGTGGAGCCCACAGCCCAGGACGCAGGCCTGCGGGAGGGCAGTGAGGGAGGGGGATCTCAGCAGACACGGGTCAGGGGGCCAGGAGCCCCTTTACAGAGGTCACAGCCATGCTAGTGTCTGCTGAGGCGGGCAGGGACTTGTTCTCCAGCCCCCAGGGCTGCTGCGACACTCCGGATGATGATGCCACCTTGACCAGGCAGCCAGGGCAGCCAGGAGTTCGGCACCCCACAGTGGTGCAGACGCAGGGGAAAGGCAGGGGCTCTACACCGTTGGCTGGGTGTCCCTGTCCCTGAAAGAAGGATGAGGGAGAGGAGGAGGAAAGGGGGCATGGAAATGGGGTGAAAGGACAGGAGGCTCTCCGTGGCCAAGCTGAAGAGCTCCCCTCTGTGTGACAGAGAGCTGGGGATGTGCTCTCAGACTCCAAAACAAAAAACCGAGCCCACTGGCACCAGGCTCACTGTAGGTCCTACCGACCCCGCAGGCCTGAGCAGAGCGGCCGCAGGGCCTCCAGGCACAAGTCTTCACGGCTGACTGCAGTACCTGTCTTCCTCAGAGCTGCCGGAGGATTTGAACTGCCCACCTTTTCAATCAGTCATCTAGTGCTTAACAACTGCACCACCAGGGCTCCTTTCATAAACCTTTCTTTTTAAAAGGCAAAACATACTGTCATTGAGTGGATTTCAACTCCCCTTCTAGAACAAAGAACTGCCCGAGAGGATTTCCAGGCCTGTAACTCTCGGCCACTAACCCCCGCGGGCAGCTGAACCCTAAGGGGCAGCTCTGCTCTGTCCTGCCCTCTGGAGGCTTGCTGGGCGCTGGGATGGACTTGCCTGTGTTGGGTTAGTGGTTCTGGAGCCTTTATTTACAGCCTTGGAAAACCGCTGCTCTGGGGCAGGTTCCCCTCAGAGAACCACCCTATCGGCTCAGACCTTCACCTCAGACCGCCCCACCTTTCCCCCAGGGTGCCAGTCGTTAAGTCCACCATTTTAACCAGTCCATCACCAGGTTGGAAAACGAGCCAGTGTGACCTGTCCCTACCGCAGGGCCACTGCAGGACGGGGCCGCGCCTGAGTCCCTTGTGCGTGGGCTCACCGTGAATCACGTCAGCTCCCCCACCCCATGGACACTTGTACTCTGTCACACGGGGTCTGTTCCTCAGAACTGACCAGAGGGCACTCAGCAACCATGACCAGCTCTCAGGCGATGCCGAGGATACTGGTCTATGGAACGAGAGCCTAGAAGGTTCCCCAAGCCAGAAGACTGGTTCATGAATAACCAAGACCATGGAAAGTCAGGACAAAATCCAGAGATGCTGGCGTATCAGAAGAACTATTCAAATCCTCGAGATCTGCGCAGTCTGATTGATTTCTCGGGCTTATATCAAAGGTCCACATGCTTGGCGAATTCACGCAGTTCAGGAGCTAGTCTGAGATGCAAGGCAAGGCCATCCAAAATTCAATGACGAAGGAACTAAAGAATGACCCCTCCAGCCCCTCCATCACTTCCACCTCCACAACACCGTGACCTGGCCGGCTCCACAACGCTCACAGCTGAGCCACAACCCAACACACCAAACAGTATGCCGGACTGGCGGAGGGTGCAGTGGTTCAGTGCGTGGCTGTCAACTGTAACGTCAGTGGTTCAAACCCACAAGCCGTCCCTCAGGAGTCTGCGTCCATAAAGATCTCCCACTTTGGGAAACCAATGAGGACGTTCCTCTCTGCCCTACAAGGTCACTCGGGGTTAGAATCGACTTGCTAGTGGAGGGTTTTACAGAAAATACAACCTGATGCTCTTAATTATTCGGCTTGTTGTTTCTGTCTCATCTTTCTGAGAGGCACAGGTTCTCCTGCGTGTTGTCTTTGGCTGTATTGTCAAGATCAGAACAGCGCTTGGTGTGTGGAAAATATGCAAGACATATCTGGGGTTGGAATGGCTTCCGACCTTGCTCCCTCCGGAGTTCACTCAGGCTGGGGATACTTCCGTCAAGAGCATGTGACGTTTTCTTTAGAGGTGTTTTGCATATTTCTTGTTAAATTTATTCCTGCTGTTGTTATGCACCATTGAGTTGGAACCACTCACAGCTGACCCTCCAGCGAGTTTTCAGAGGCAGTAAACTGCAAGGGAGTACACTGCCCATCTTTCTCCTGTGGAGCAGCTGAAGAATTCAAATTCCTGCCCTTTGATGGGTGCAACTCCTTACCCCTAGGCTGCCGGACCTCCCTAGTTTATGTCTACTTATTTTCTTTTCATTGTTATTATAAACAGGACTCTTTTCTTGTAAATAGCTTGTCTTACTGTGATAGACACAGAGAGATTAATATTTGTGTGCGTATTACTATACTGTCTGTAGTAGTTTATGACTATCTTAGATTTTTCTAGCTATATATCATCTACAAAATGCAAAATACAACCTCCTCCCAATTCTTCTCCTTTTTTTTCTTCTCTGATTGCATTGGCTACTCTGTCCAGTACAATATGAAATGTTATGGCAGGAATAGCCATCGATACTTGTGCTTTACGCTTATTTCCTCGAGACTATTTATAATGCATT
>NW_006399798.1:2785063-2786563 GCF_000299155.1 Elephantulus edwardii | reverse complement strand
AACCCAGCAACAGTGTTTTGCTTATTAATCTCATTTTTCTAAGGTGCAGGCCATTCATTATCCTGTTCAGGTCATTAACGTCTCCCTCTGCTTTCCTTCTGTTTGTTGTTGTTGTTCTTTTCCTAACTTTTTTAGTCCTATGCTAAATGTATACGTTTTCATTCTCTTTTAGTGACTATTTAAGACTATGGATTTTCTCTGCTCGTGTCCACCCTTGCTGCCACCAGCCCAGCTGGTCCAGTAATTGTGGACCTTCACCTGGTCCTGTGGGTCGGAGCTGACCACCTCAAGGCTTTGTTTACATTATGTCTGCCCTGCTGGACTGGGCTTCTCAAAGTCAGGGCCAGCGTCCTGACCATCTCTGTGTCCTACCACAGTGACTGACACAAGAGTTTTCAATAAATTCATGGACATTGTTCCTGAAAGGACAAGACCTTCCTGTGATTTCTAGTCACCATAATTACATAATTCCTATTTGGCCATGTGTGAGGTATTAGACACTGTGCGAGGTGCTTTGAGACCCGCCTTTCATTTATTCCTCAAACAATCCTGCGAGGTGGGTGTTCCCCTCTCCCCATCTCACAAGGATTGGACGGTTAGGACTTTAACGGGTCACATAACTCTTCTCTACAGAACTCAGAGCTTTGCAGGCCTGGGGCTCGGGCTCTTAGCTCCGCGCTGTAAGATGCAGCATCAGAGAGTGAAGGAAGTGGGGACAGAGAGCCCAGCAGCACGGGGTGAGAGCACGAGCTTTGGTGTCAGGCCGACTTGAACCTGAACCCTGAGCCACCACCTCATGGTCAAGTCATGGCCAACACTGTAACTCCTCCACGTATCGGTGCTTTTTCACCTCTGAAATGGGGACAGCATCCATATTTACACAAGAACACCCCACTCATTCTCATCAATCAGTGCCAGCCCACAGCTGACCCTCGGGGTGGTTCAGAGGCTGGAAGTCACAAGGGATTACCCAGCTTGTTCCCATGGAGCTTCTGGTGGATTCGAACCACCAGAGAGAAAGCACCTTTGAGTTGGCAGCACAACTCTCTGTCCGCTAGGCCACCAGAACTGCACTCAGTGGAGGCCCGGCCCCCAGTGAGCACTCAGGGCTGGCGGTGACGGCAGCAGTGGTGGCAGAGGTGACGGTCATCGTGGTGGTGGTGGAAGGGACGCTGGCAGAGTGACAGTGATAGGTGATGGAGATGACAAGGACAGCGTTGTAGAGGTGATGGTGGGGAGAGTGACGATGGCAGTGACGGCAGTAAGGGGATGTGGTGATGATAGCAGTGATGACGATGTGGATAGCCGCAGTAGTGGCCATGGTGCTGATGTAGAAATGGTGCTAACGGTGAAGGTCATGGTGATGATGATGGTAAAGCAATGGTGGTGATGGTGGTGGTGATGGTGATGGTGGTACTGGTGGTGGTTGGTGGTGGTGGCTGGTGCTGGTGGTGATGGAGGTGGTGGTGAAGGTGGTAGTGATGGTGCTGGTTGGTGGTG
>NW_006399798.1:2783222-2784957 GCF_000299155.1 Elephantulus edwardii | reverse complement strand
GGTGGTGGTTGGTAGTGGTGCTGGTGGTGATGGAGGTGGTGGTAAAGGTGGTAGTGGTGGTGCTGGTTGTTGTTGGTGGTGGTGATTGGTGGTAGTTGGTGGTGGTGGTGGAGGTGGTTGTTGGTGGTGGTGCTGGTGGTGGGTGCTGGTGGTGGTGGAGGTGGCAGCAGTAATAAATTGAGGATATTGGTGGTGGTGGAGGTGATGACAGTAGTAAAGGTAGTACTGGGGTGATGATGACAGAGGTGGTGGTAACAGCAGTGGAGGGTGATGATGGTAGTAATGGTGGTGGTACGGATGCAGGGCTGGTAACAGAGGTAACAGCGGTGGGGAGGTGTTGATGGTAATTCTGGGGGTGGTGCTGATGGAGGTGGGGTCACAGCGGTGTGGAGGTGATGATGGTAGTACTGGTGGTGATGATGGAGGTAATGGTAACAGCGGTGGGGAGGTGTTGATGGTAGTTCTGGGGGTGGTGATGATAGAGGTGGGGATAACAGAGGTCATGGGGGGTGAAGGTGATAATCCTAGTGGTGGTTACGTCAGTACCAGAAGTGACAATGGTGGCACTGTGGGTGTAGTGGTGACAATCGTAACAATTTCATGATCCCTGAATTCCAACACCATGATGGCACTCAGCCCAAAGGGATGCCGGTCTCCCCTGATATCTCAAAGCAGAGAGTCGTCACAGAACCTTCCCTAAAGCCAACAGTTATGAAAGAAGCAAAGCAGCAGTTCTCCACCCTCGTTCACACGGGAAAACGTTTAGTGTCCCCAGTCTAAAAAATAGCCAACACATCCTAGCAAATCCTACGTGCGCCCTGAAACAGGCCTAACATGGACGGAAAGCAGGCAGGACAGGATGGCCACGCAGCCCGTACAAAGCAGCAGGGAGTCTGCTCAGTGTCTCCCCTGGGGAAGGAGCCTGGGACCACACTGTCACCTGTCACTGCTGGGGGAGCACGCTGCCTCTTAAACGGCTCTCCGCAAACACACACCGAATGCCAGCTTTACTTCTCACCTTTTGTCGCGAAGCCCTCCTCGGCTTCCTTTTGGTGGTCAGAAACAGTACGTGGCCTTTTGTAAAAGTAAAGGGGGTGTGAGGGGAACTCGCAGGTAAGAAACTCCATCGCATCCCACGGGCTCGCAGTGGAGCCCACCAGCTGCTCTGTGTGAGAAGGATGGGTGATCTCCTGGGTACCTCTGAAAACCAGCTCAAGGCTTAGCGACGAGTCAGTTCCCACAACACAACTCAACAACAACCCATAATGCTAAAACCTCACTAAGACAAATAGATGCCAAACAAATTTAAGAAACACAGAACTCACTACAACAGGATAAAAGTAAACAATCCAATCGAAAAATGGGCACAGGATATGAACAGACACTTCACCAAAGAAGACATTCAGATGGCCAATAAGCCCATGAAGAAATGTTCAAAATCTCTAGCTCTGAGAGAGATGCAAATCAAAACAACTATGAGATATCATCTCACCCCAGTCAGAATTGCAAAATTTAACAGAACAGCAAGCAACAAATGCTGGCGAGGTTGTGGAGAAACTGGAACCTTATTCATTGTTGGTGGGAGTGTAAAATGGTGCAACCACTATGGAAGGCAGTATGGCACTTTCTCAAAAAGTTACATAGAGATACCATTTGACCCAGCAATTCCACCACTGAGAATATACCCCAAATAAACCATAACTGACATCCAAGCAGATATATGCACACCCATGTT
>NW_006399798.1:2781732-2783122 GCF_000299155.1 Elephantulus edwardii | reverse complement strand
GCTGCAAGGGAGAAGGACGTGGCAGTCAGCTCCCAAAAACACTGGCAGCCTCAGAAACCCTGACGCACGTCGGCTCTGTCTCGCAAGGTCGCCATGGGTTGGAATTACTCAGCAGCTGTGAGCCTGGGGGGGGTGGGGTTTGGTTTTGTTTGATACGTAACTATGTTAAGGAAGCTATCTGTTAATTCCTAATTTATTAGAAGTTTCTCAAGACTGGATGTTAAGTCTGCTAAACATCTTTATAGTACAAAAACTACCGTCATCATTTATTTTCCTATAATAATTTTTATGGTAAAGTAACAGTGTAAGCAAGTATTCCAATATTGAACAATTCTTGTTTTCTTAAAATAAACTCCAAGTGGACATAGGATATTTTTAATATATCATGTTTGAATTCTATTTGTTAATCTTTTAAGATTTCACATCAATATTCATAAGTGAGAGGGGTCTATAATTTTCTGGTACAGTTTTTGTCAAATTAAAAACATGATTATTCTCAATCTCTGAAACTTAGCTAGATGTCATCTTCTCTTCTCTTTGCTGTAAAATAGCCTTGACGGTTCTGGCCCTTTCAAAGCCTGGGTAACATCCCCTGTGGAAGCATTTCAGTCAAGCACTGTGGGCAGCAGTGACTGGAGCCATGGACACTGGTCGGTTTAGGTAAAGCACGTTTCTTGCTTACTGTCTCTTACTTGCGGGTTTGTTACGTGCCTCTCCCCTTCTTAGTTGACTGTGTTAGCTAGCAAGTGGTTCATTACTGATTTAAAAACAATGCTGGCGAGGTTGTGGAGAAACTGGAACCCTTATTCACTGTTGGTGGGAGTGTAAAATGGTGCAACCACTGTGGAAGGCAGTGCGGCGCTTTCTCAAAAAGTTGGAAATAGAAATACCATTTGACCCAGCAATTCCACTACTGGGAATTTACCCTAAAGAAACCAGAACTGCCACCCAAGCAGATATATGCACACCCATGTTTATTGCAGCTTTGTTCACAATAGCAAAGAGTTGGAAAAAACCCAAATGCCCATCAACAAACGAATGGATAGAGAAGTTTTGGGATAGTCACACAATGGAATACTACGCTGCACTGGAAAAACAAGGAACTCATGAAATATTATACAAAATGGGTGACCCTGGAGGACATTATGCTGAGTGAAATAGCTCAGTCACAAAAGGACAAATACTGCATAGTGCCACTGTTGTAAAATGGGACTGACATTGGGGTTGGGGGGAACCTAAGAAAAGAGGGGATAAATAATATATACTGTATTGAAACAGATGAGGGAGAAAACAGTTTAAAAGGAATATAGGATTAGGTATTATTTTCATGACACGATTCTAGAAAAAGAAATGCATAGTAAAATGGACTGTGGACTTGGGGGAGAAGGGA
>NW_006399798.1:2735372-2777839 GCF_000299155.1 Elephantulus edwardii | reverse complement strand
CAAAGGCTGCACAGTGGAGTG
Organism: Elephantulus edwardii; assembly: GCF_000299155.1. Classification (NCBI taxonomy): domain Eukaryota; kingdom Metazoa; phylum Chordata; class Mammalia; order Macroscelidea; family Macroscelididae; genus Elephantulus; species Elephantulus edwardii. Next base: position 2,777,818 of record NW_006399798.1, on the reverse strand, counting down.
AACTTGAGGGGAGAGATTGTATAACAATGAAAGAATTTTTCTTCTCCTTTTCAAAGAGAAGAGTGAATTGGGGGGAGGGGCCATATCTGCTCACAGTGAGACCAAAAAGCAACTCTTCTGTTCTAAGCAAGTCCATCCCCACTGTGCTCTGTCCCTCAAACAGCCTCTGACACCCTCCGTGTGGAGTCCTGCGTGGATGTGGGTCTATGGGGGGCCTAGGGGCCAAAGATGAACACAGGAGTAAAATCCTAGCACAAAGCACGACAAAGAATCATTCCATCTGGTGTCAAGGAGCAAGGAGCCATCAAGCACGACTTCCCAGCGCTCCACTCTAAAGGAAGGCCAAGGACGGAAGGAAGATCGGCCGGAAGTGGGGCCGAGGGAGGAAGCGCGGGGCTGCCCGGCCAGGCCTGCAGGGAGAGCAGATGGGCGACGCAGGCTGATGTCAGGAAAATGAGTGAGGAGCGGGGCTGTCAACACATCCAGCCTGGCAGAGAGGAAATCCAGTCTGCAGACGACGGAGGGACGGAATCCAAGGCTACTTAAAGGAATCACCCAATTTCACATTTTTCTAGGCATAAAAAAGTATGAACTAGAAAGAAAAGCCTGGCAAAATATTTACTGACAAAAGGCAAAACAAGAAAATATTTGAAAATGCACAGTGCATAAAGCAGAGCTCTGAGGTGGCAGGTCCCTGGAAATCCAGCTCCTCCGAGGGGCAGAGTCAAGCGGGGGAGGAGGAGGTGGGGGTAGGCCTCCTGTGAACAGGCCTGCTGCGTACTGGGGTCCTCCACGTGCCAAGCCCGGAGCGAGGGCCGCCCAGGCTCCTCCGAATTATAGACACACAAGCACCACCGGTGCCCAGAGCTCTACCAGTGGGGCTGGGACTAAACCAGGCACCATGGGCCCAGGGTCAGGGTGGCTGAAAGGTGCAGTTCTCCACTTGCATGCAGGACCCCCTGTTCGATTCCGGACAATGCCTCTTACACACAGACACCACCACGTGTCTGTCTGCAGAGGCTGCTTTTGTGTTGTTAGGATGCTGGACAGATGTCGGCTGAGCTTCCAGACCACACGAGGAAGAAGGGCCTGGCGACAGACTTCTATCAGCCCATGAAGACCCGACAGACCACAATATGACTGACAACCAGCTGTCAGGTGGCACCAGGACTGGGCAGCGTTTCTTTCCAGTGGACACAGGGCTGCCCTCACAGCGGCAGTGGCGCAGACAGACCAGCTCATCGCCAGGACTTCCTGACAGCTCCACCCAACACCTGGTGACAAGAGAAAACGGAGCCAAGAAATGACTCGAGTCTGACCATGGCTCGGTTTATCCACTCCAGAGTCAAGGGGACCCTGGAACATTCCAGAAGAGACCACGTCTGGGGGACAACAGAGACAAAGAGCCACAGGGACAAACTGATGCCAACTCAGCAGGCACTGTGGAAGCTTCAGGAAGCACGGGTGGTGCGTGCGACGTGCCGGGCTGCCAAGTTAACAGTCCGTGGTTCAAATCCACCCACCGCTCCACAGGGAAGTGAGGCAGCATCCTCCCACACAGACCTACAAGCATGGAAACCCCTGGAGGGGTCACTGAACCAGAATGACCTGAGGGCAGCCAGAGAGGATCAGGCCTGACCATCATCGAAGGGGCAAGGCGGCTCTGAGGGTGGGTCTCAGCACTCAGGAACAGGGGTGCTGCAGGGGCCCCCAGCTGCCAACTTCAGCTCCTCTCCCTGCTGGTAGTTTGCATGTCTGTTCAGCTGGGCTCAGCTGCTGTGGACACTAAGGTGGGGCAGACAGCATTCGCTGCGATGGGGAGGGGCAGAAGGGACCCGGAGAGAAGACGAGTGGCCCCCAAGTAAGCTGAGATTCTGCCTGGAGAAAACTCCCTACTGGTCCAGCGAAAAGCACTGGAGGGGGCTTGTCCTCAGGTGAGACCAGGCTCCCCTGAGACAGCCAGGGCCTCCCCCACAAGACAAGCTCACCTCAACACCAGACCGTCTGTGTGCTTGGGGGTGGGTGTCTGTGGGGAAAGAGGTTCAGGGAAGCAGAGACATGGGGACCTGGCTCACCTTCAAGACCTCCACATGCCACAAGCCTTCACAGCAGAGACTGAACAGAGGACGCAGAGAAAACAGACAGACTGTCAGCGTGGGGAGAGCCCGTGTGCGTGCACGTGTGAGCGTGCATGTGTGGGGGTGGGGGTGAGTGTGGGGTGTATGTTGTTAGATGCCGACTCACAGAGATGTTTGCCTGGGAACCTGTGAGTGGTCCAGGCTGAGTGTCCAGAACAAGGAGCTGGCTGGAAGGTATAGGATGATGGGGTCCAGCAGGCCAGGCCTATTCTTCTCGGGGCCACAAGGTGAGGCAGGTTAGAGGAGCCCCATCAGAGAGGTGACCCTCACAGCCCTCCTGCTCATGGGTCTGGACGCCAGCTGCTCTGAGCAGAGGCCCTGGCAGGACAATCCCAGCGCCCAGGATGGGAGTCTGCCCCTCCCTCCTCAGCAGTGCTGGCTGCCACCGAGGAAAATGCCCGGACACACTTGGAAATTTACTGGAGCGGCATCCACACGCTGGTGGGATGGGATTAGTCAGCCGGCTAAGCGCGGCTCCCCGACACCCGCAGGGAACGGGGGCGGTGGGGGCCGGGGCGCAGGGTGAGGGAGCGGGGCCAACAGCGCACACAGGAGGGCTGGCACCAACAAAGGGGCAGCAGGCGAGGACAGTGCCAGCACAGGTGGGAAGGGCACTCACTTCCAGCAGGTGCACCTGTGCAGGGAGCCAGGTGCTGGCTGGAAGGAGCATCTGGGACAATGTCGACTGTCAAATGGTGGGCTGCACTGCCCACCCCTGCACTGCAGACATCCTTCCTGGTGACCTGGGTCAGGCCACTGGCGGGAAGTAAGCATCTCAGCTGTCCTTGGCTCTGCCCGAGGGAGGTGCACAGAGTGTGGCCTCAAGCGGTGTCTCATCTGTACCTGCATCGAGTGAGGGGTGGGAGGGGAGTCCCCAGGGTGGTCCTGGCACGAGGGCGCACACAGCCTGGGGAACAGAGCCCACCTGACTTCCATGGACTGGTCTGGAGGATTCTCATTTGCATCCAAGACATAAGAAATAGGAGATGCTCCTTAGAACAGTGAAGACGTGGGCTCACTGGGACAGATTCCTGGGAAAGGCCAACCAACACAGGAGGACATGGCCAGCAAGACTGCGAGAGGCCCGATGGGTACACCATGGAGATGGCTCAGGCCTGGGCACTGCTCGTGTCCACTGGCCCAGGGGTCTCGTGAGTCAGCGCTGACAGCTGACACTGAGACAGCTACCAGCACCCTAAGCCCTGCCCCAGCTGGTGGGGAAGGCCGTCAGCAGCACCATCCCCCAGAGAGGCCCCAGCCTTCCCCCGCGGTGGGGACCAAGCTGATCACTCCATCCCCAAATGCAAGCTGGCAGCCACCACGGGACACAGAGGGGCAGAGCAGTTAAGTCTCTGTGACCTGAGTTAGCAAATTCATTAGTGAAATGAATTCTTAGCCCAAACAGCTGAGATCCTGTTAAACAAAGACTTGCTCAGTGATTTAAAAAAAAGAAAGAGTAAATGGCATAGTGGAGACCAGGAGGGGAGCCCTGCACCTCCACCCGTGTCCTCAGACCCCTATATCCTCGCGCCCCCACATCTCGGGCCCCGCGTCCCTCTGCCCGGTGTCTCAGCTCTCCGTGACGCCACTCTCCTGAGGAGTTCTCTGTCTTCTTTTCCTTCCTTGAGAAACCAAGTAGGCTGCCTGTTGGGTTGAGCTGGATGCTGGAGATTAGATTGCATCTGTCTGGATATAAATAATTTACCACTTGATGGTCAGGGGGAATTTAATTAGTTCTTGTTCTCCTGATAGAATCAGCCCACCACCGCTAAAACATTTCACTCCGAATTAGCCTGAAAGGGGCCAACAAGGCAAAGCTAATTCTACACACATGGCGGCCCCGCAGCTCCGTGAGGCCTCACCTGTCACACCGCACACCTCCCGGGCTGTCCCTGTCACCTCGGCGTAGGGAACACCAGAGAGTGTGCAGGGAGGTGGGGGCCCGCGTGGGGGCCAGAACCTGAGGCTCGGATCCTCCTTGCCCAAAATCAAAGCAGCAGGCCGGTAAAGGCTGGGTAAATGCAGCCGGGGCTCAGGTGAGGGGCTCCAAGCAAAGTGCCAGGTGAGGGTCCCAGGAGGGTCGTAGGTGAAGGGCTCAGGTGAAGGCCGCAGGTGAGGACCTCAGGAGTGGAGCCCCTTCTCACCTAAACAATCCAGCAGGAAACACGGGCTGGAAGGGCACTGGGTTTTTTCCTCTGCAGAAAGCGCCGGTTGGACACCAGCCTCCCCACCTGCCTGGGGAAATCACAGCTCAGCTTAGAACATGACGCGAGGTTCTCTGCCAGCAGCACACGCCCACTCCCAGACGAGGACGCAGAGAATGGGCGGGGGAGCGAGGAGGCCCTGCTTTGTCCTGAAGTCCCCTTAGGAGCCAATGCAGGAAAAACAAGCCAGAGGGACGCGTGGTCCACAAGCACCGCGGCCACAGCACGCTGGTTCTGAATGTGGGAAGCATGGGTAATGAGGCCTTGACGGGGCAGAGATCTTCAGAGAAAGCCGGCCAAGCCTGGCTCCTCCATCTGAGTCTGGCCCTGGCAGCACCGAGCCCGGCGAGGCCGGAACCCAAAGGCCGGCTTGTCTGCAGGGAGAGGGCTGGGCTGCACACGCTGCCGGCCTCGCCACCCTGTCAGGCTGAACACGACCGAGGGCATCGGCCTTGCTGACAAGCAGAGGACATGGGAGTCCATGACCTGAATTCAACAGCTGTCCCTCTCGCCATGGCCTCGCCAGCACTGAGTGTTAGCATTGTTTTAAATCTTCACTCACATGGTATGGGACAGGGAGCAACACACTAGGAAATGGGCGTTATCGGAGAGTCTACATGGAGCAGAACTAGGACAGAGCTTCCTGGGCAAAGCGTGCTCCGGCGTGCACGTCTGCTCAGAGAAAAGCAAGCCCATCTTCCGAATCGCCCATCTGAATCCCCACTGGCCTGGGATGTGGGTCAGAGGGCGGGCTCTTCCCGGTCAGCGCGTCCAGGGCTCGCTCTCCCAGAGAGCCCTGAGTCACAGAGCAGGCCCTCCAACGTTTGTCAGATGAAACAGACGATGAGGAGATGAACTGTCTCGTTCTCTGTAAAGTCAGGGGTCCGAGAGACGGAGCGAGCTTAGCAAGCGAGGCCTTGAGTCTCACCGTAACGAGGAACTGCAGAGGAGGCCGCTGACACAACAGGACCGCCTCAGGGACCCGAAGGCCAGGGTGCCTCGTGGCCTCGTGTGACACGTGCTGGGGTGATAACCAAAAGCTCGGCAGTTTGAATCCACCGAGAGATAAAGACGGGCAGTCCCCTTCCATAAAGACTTACGGCCATGGAGTCTGGGGGGCGGCTGGGAGTCAGAAGCCACTTGCTGGTAATTATTTTTATCATCCGCTGAGAAGGACACCATGTTTGGACAAGCAGAGGTCAGTGACGGAGAGGACGGCCCCGAGGAGACGGCCAGACACAGCGGCTGGGACAGCGGCTTCCAAGCAGCCGGGCGCAGGGCCTGCGGGGTTTCTGGGGTACACGGAGGGGGTGTGCGGGGTACACGGGGTGTGTGCAGCAGGACAGCGCAGGGCCTGTGGGGCTTCTGGGGTACACAGGGTGTGTATGGGTACACGGGGTGCATGTTGGGTCCACAGGGTGTGTGCAGCAGGACGGTGCAGGGCCTGTGGGGCTTCTGGGGTACACAGGGTGTGTATGGGTACACGGGGTGCATGTTGGGTCCACAGGGTGTGTGTAGCAGGACGGTGCAGGGCCTGTGGGGCTTCCAGGGTACACAGGGTGCGTGTGGGGTACATGGGGTGTGTCAGCAGGATGGTGTAGCGCCTGTGGGGCTTCTGGGGTACACAGGGTGTGTATGGGGTTCACGGGGTGCGTGCAGGGTACGCAGGGTGTGTGCAGAGTACGCAGGGTGTATGCAGCAGGACGGCGCAGGGCCAGTGTGGCCTCTAGGTTGTACACGGGGCGTGTGCGGCAGGACCGAGGCAGCAGCACCAATGCAACAGCGTCTGGGGAGCAGAACCCCGCTCTCTGCAGAGGCTCTGGAGAAAGACCTTTCTCATCTTTCTGCACGGGCCCGGCTTGGGGCTGCACCCGACTCTGCCCCCGCAGCCGCCTTCCCTCTGTCCACTCTCCTTTAGAAGGACAGCACGCAGACGGACACAGGACCGCCCTGGGCAGCGCCCGAGCGGCACAAGCCGTCATCCAGCTCGCTGCTCACCACGCTGCCGGAGGATTGTGTCCACCAAGAGGTGGCTCAGAAGAAAGGCCTGCCTGTCCCCTCTTGGAAGGTCAGCCTTGGAAAGCTCTGGAGCCTGGCTCGACGTGGACACGCATGGCTCGCTCACTGCAGTTGTCCTAATCGCTCTAGTCCAGCACGACCCCACATCAACAGACAACCTCAAAGACCCCATTTCCAACAGGTCACAAGACCGGAGGTCAGACAGCACCATCAAGTTCAGACACAACATCAAGTTCAGGATCCAACCCACAACAGTTAGCAAGAGAAGAAAAAAATACCTGACGTGGGACGAGCCTTGGGTGTGGATTCTCTCGTTCCTCCTCCACCACCGGCCACTCAAGCCCTCAGACAAGACGTCCTAAGGCGGCCAACAATTTGCCCAAGGTCACTCAGCAAAGAGCTTAGGGTCAGTCCCGACCCACAGCTGCCCAGCCCGCTTTCCTGGGTGACTGCAGTGTGCCTGCCTTTCTCTCATTCATGTAATCTTTCTTCCCTGTGCACTTGGGGCCAGACTCTGGAATCCACAGGCCTGAACCTCAGGAAGCTGTAAGGCTCTGGCATTTAGTGTTGGAATTCTCCCCTTCCTTGTGGAGACCGAGGTTCAGTGTCCATTCAGTGAATCTCAGGTGCAGCCAACCTGGTTGTCAGTGGGGCTTCAAGACTAGTAAGAAAGTCCTGGCAAACTGCCTCTGAAAATCTGCCCATGAAAGCCATATGGATCTTAATGGTCCAGTCCACCCCTGACCATGTGGATAGTGCAGGACCTGGGAGCACAGCACCTTGTACACAGGGACCACAAGTCAGGAGCCCACTGACTGGCCACTGACAACAAAAATAACCCTCAGAAAACAACAACAAAGAAAAAAGGTGGTAGCAGAGTCCTCAAAAATGACAGGCAAGCACAGTGCCTGGTCCAGGGACCCTGCATCCGTTCACAGCAAGGAAACACCCATCTAAACAGCTGTGAGGTGAACTTAACTGATGATAACAAAACCAGCCAGAACAGCTGGGCAGGCTAGCCACACTGGCAGCTCGCTGGCTCCCGGAACGGATGGACGGCACGCACTCGGGGGACGCACTTACAAATGCAGGGTCCTCGGCAAGGCCTGCTTCGTGTGACCCAGCGATTCTGCTTCTGGAAGTTTCTCCCACAGAAACACCCGTGTGCACTGGGATTCATGTACAATGTTAACTGCAGGATTATTTACAACTGAGGGAGACTGGACACGAGCCACGCAGCCGGTGGTGGAAGCAGTCGAAGGAGGACGTTTGGGGCACACAGAGAGCGCCCAGGTCGGCAGTTCCTGACATGGGGGTTGCTGGTTGCTTAGGAACATGAGATCTCATCACTGACTTCATAGTTAGCAGCCCAGTGTTTACCCACTGCACCACCTAAACCTGTGTCACAATGTTATGCAGCCATTCAACGTCCTCTTTAAAGTGGAGCATAAGATCTGAATACAGACACCCCCCTGCCCAGCAGCGCTCACTCTGAAAACGAGCTGAGTCTCCTTCCTTCTAGAAACAATACTTCTATTAATGCCACCCTGGCCACCTGGGTTTCTGAGGTCGCTCCAGCACACCACCAGCTCCCACTGTGGCCAGCCAGGTCTTCTCTCTGCCACCAGCTCTCCCTGCCTCACTCGGCCAGAGCTCGCAAGGTTTGGCTGTTTGCACATAAATGAATTACCTCATCTCTGTTCCTACTAAATGGTATCTTGCTAGGTCCAATGCATCAGCCTGACTGCTGAGAGATATTTCTATTCCGTGTGTCCGTGAAATTCATTCTCCATTCCTTTCAGCCGGGCTCAGGTGTGATGACTGTGCCACCTGTGTCCCCAAGTCATCACAGCAGTACACGTCATTAGTGCCCGGCCCAGGATTCTGGGCTCCACTTGGAAATTACCTGTGAAGGCAAACCAGCAAGGGGTCCTCTAAACCCCAACTCAGCGGAGTGAGTAATCCATGCTGCCCTCCATTCCCAACACTCAGACGGTGAGGACTCCAAGAGGGGTGAAGGGTCTGCCTTCTCCCACCTCACCCTGCCTCCTGAGCCAGACACTGGCTTTTGAAAAAGGAGCAGAGAACAGCAGGTCAAGTTCCTACTTTAATCCGTCAACCTGCATTAGTTCCATCTGTGTTGCCTTGAGGACTCTGCAACAACCTCACAGGACACGAAACACGCTGAGGCACTTCAGAGGCTGCTCAGTTGGATGGATGAACGGAGAGAAGAAAAGGAGGAATGAATGGATGGTGGGTGAGGAAAGGTAGAAAGGATGATGGGGAAACAGGTAGACATGCAGAAGGAAGAAAGGAGAGAGGGAAAGACAGGTGAGTGAACAGAAGGACAGTGCTTGGATGGATGGATGGAAGAAGAATGAATGAATGAGGAAGATACAAAGAAGAATGTTGCAAAGGTAGAAAGTACAAAAGGCATGAAGGATGATAACGAAGGGAAGAAAAGATGATGGAAAGGCAGGTGGAAGGATGGACAGAAGTGGTATTGCGGGGTCAAATGGTATCTTTATTTGCAACTTTTTGAGAAAGCGCCACACTGCCTTCCATAGTGGTTGCACCATTTTACACTCCAACCAACAGTGAATAAGGGTTCCAGTTTCTCCACAACCTCGCCAGCATTTATTGCTTGCTGTTCTGTTAAATTTTGCTATTCTGACTGGGGTGAGATGATATCTCAGAGTTGTTTTAAAGGATGGACAGAAGAAAAGAGGACGGATAACGAGCAGGTGAGTGGATGACAGAGCGTAAGGAAGGGTGTGTGGGTGGAGGGAAGGATGAAATGAATAAAAGGGTGATTGGGTGATTAAATGTGTGGATGTAAGAAAGAACGGAAGTGTGGATGATGGAAAGATGATAGAAACGCAAATGGAAGGAAGGAAGGTGAGGAAAGGAAGGAAGGTGTGAATGAGTGGATGAAGGGATAAGTTAAGCAGATGGATGGATGGATGGAGAGTTGGATGGGCAGATGGGTCGGTGGGTGGGTGGACAGATGCGTGGGTGGATGGATGGATAGATGGGTGGGTGAATGATGGGTGACTAGATGGCCAGACAGACAAGCAGACAAAATCACTGCCCTGTCTCTCCATCCTTGATCTCCACACTGCTGACACAGCAGAAGTTCAATAATTTCCTAAACTCTCTCTGTGTCTGAGTGATGCCTTCTACTGACAGTGACAGCTGCCACTTAGTTCCCAACCTGTCCTGTCCCTCAGAATCCCCTGGACAGCATTTGAAGTAGCCCTCTCCAGACCTTCCCCCCAGGCACACTGACCTCATGGGCCTGGAAGGAGCCCTGCAGTCAGGGACCCCCCCAGGGGGGGCCTGTGAGCCAGGCTGCTGAATGAGGTTTACAACAACTGTGACTGCTTTTCAAAACCAGCATGTCATCTCTCATGAAGGGTGGACAAACCTGGACACACAGATAAGAGGCTGTGTGACATGAGATGGGACCTTGGGAGGAGGAGTTTATAACAGAGAGGCAGGAAGCAGGAACGGAGCCCAAAAAGCCACGACAAAGTCTACGTATCAGGTGATTATTGTCACAGCAGCCCCGAACCCTGACCGGGCCTCACCATCATCGCCTAGCTCATGGAGAAGGACATTTCTGTGACTCCAGCTCTGCCCTTTAGACTGAGATCTGATGGCACTGTGCAAGATGGGTAAGGAATCCTGGGGTCTGGGGGCATCTTAAAGAGCTTGGCTTGGCAGTTTCTCAAGACGGGGAACATCTGAGAACAAAAAAGGCAAACTGGGGAATTTGGTTGACCACTCCTGTCCCCACCTCTCTCACACACACACACAGCCCTGGCCTCGCTCACTGAGGATGGTGGCTGGTGGCCCCTCTTCTCCCGCTGTGTCATCTCCCGTCCTCCTCAGGCCCCCGCGCCCACACAGGAGGGTCCCTAACCTTGTCTGACACTTCCTCACTCTCCCATCTCGGAAACTGGGGCTGGCACTGACGAGCACTAGAGTAACTTCATCGGGCCGGATGCAGCCTGGGGTCTTATATGTATGAGATGTGGTTTTAATTGAGTTTCCAGTCTCCAAATGGGGGATCTTATCTCATTGCCTCACGTCCAGCAAAGGTGGTTGGTTAATCAGGATGCAGGACACAGAACTCTTGCTGAGCTGAGTTCTTGGGGAACTGGGCAGGCAGATCCTGGCTGCCCACTCTTGAGTCTGAGGACCCCTCGAGGCTGGTCATCTGTCTCCTACTTCCTGGGGTGCCTGGTTTCTTTCTGTACACCTAGTTCCACCCCAGGAAGAATGGAAAATTTCCAGAGACCAGGGAGATTGCACACCCCTCATCCTCTCAAGGGCCCATCCACCCAGGCATGACCGTACCCCAAGGCCCAGAGGGGAAGGGAGAGGGAATTCTGCAGACACTACAATGCGGGGCAAAGTCTCAGGACTTGGAAATCCAGCATCCTGATAACATGTGCACCGCACAGCTTTCCCAGGATACGGAGGCCTGGCACCCACCCGCCCCTCCCTTTTGTCTCAGCGTCAGAGACTGCTTTCATTTCAAAGAGCAGATGGTGCCTCTACCCAGAGACCAGAGGAACTAGACAGTGCCCAGCTACCATTAAGGACAATGCTAACCAGGTCAACAAAACAGGAAGAAAATGTGACATACAATCTCAAAAGCAGAAACAAAAACAGACTTACTGGACCAGCTGAGAATGGAGGACTCCCCGAGACTACAGTCCTCAGATGCACCTCAAATCTTGAAGGAAAACAAACCCCTGAGGTCGCTTCATAAATAAATAACAATAGCTCTAAAACTCTAAAATATCACCCCTAAATCTTGTATTCCTTTTATGTCACAGAGGTGAGACCAAACATGAAACAATTCGTTTAATACTGAGATGAGAAGGTAAGTGCCAAGGGAAACTAGATTAATGGAAACAGAACAACCAGAATGCAAACAAGACCACTCATGCTTTGTGAAGACAGTGACCAATGTGTAACAACTTGTATACAACTTGCGTTATACACAACACAATGTGTTCAACGTGTACACACAAAACAATGTTAACAACTTATGTAAAATAACTCTTGAATAAGAATCAAAACTGCTGTGTACTTTAGCTTGTCAATGCAACACAAAATAAAGATTCCACCAGGGTCTGCACAGAAAGCTAATTATACATTAAAAATTCATAGACCTACCACTCAGTGTTTTGGCTGGGTCTGCTTCTTTTTTTTTAAATATATCCTTTCACTGATTTTTTTTTACCCATTAGATTACTGTAAAGAAAATATGTCATGAAATTTCATTCATACTTCAGTGTACATAATACAATGGCTACTAAAAAATAAAAAAAATAGTATCCAACATAAAAAAAACCCACCAAAACATTTTACCAAACCTTCACTCAATGCTGCTCTGAAGTGCACATGTAATTGAACCTCCTGGGCTTTCAGAATTGATGCCTTTGAATTGTGGTGGTCCCAAGAATGTTGAATATCCCACAAACGGCCAAAAGAACAATCCTATCTGGGGAGAATGCAGCTAGGTCACCCTTGGACACAGCATGGAGAGAGAGACTTCTCTCACATACTATGAACAAATCATCAGAAGGGGCCAGTCCCTGGAGATGGACGTCATGCTTGGAAAAGGACAGTCAGTGGGGAAAAAAAGGAAGACCTTCCAAGAGATGGACTGATGCAGAGACTGCGGGCCTGGGGCAGGACAGGGTGGGGTGTCCCTCTGACGAGCACAACGCCACCAGGGCCCAGAGCCAACTCAATGGCCGTAACAGCACCAATCTGCGTTTTCTCGGGCAGTCCTGAGTCTGGCGGCTCTGGACCTGGTTCCTCCTGCGTCTCAGTCTCCTCCACTCTGTCCTCTTGACAACAAGCTTTGGCAGGGCGGGGGCCAGACCCCCCGAGGCTCCACCTCCTCCCCAGTGTTTTCCGTGATGCAGGATGAGCCAGTCCCAGCCTTCACAGACCCTCAGTGACGGCCCTGATAGGAGCAGGCCCCTGGGACTTTCTTCAGATGAGACACACAGGCTGGACTGAAACCACCCACCTGTCAGATAGCACCCAGTGCCTAACCACTGCACTACCTGGCTCCTCTCTAGGAAGCAGAGACCCACTGTGGCCTCATCCACCGCGATGCATACACAGCTAGAGGACAGGCTTCCTTTATAGCAGCAGACTGCCTCACCTGTGTCCTGCAGCCGAAGGGTTTGAACCGCTGGCCTCGAAGTTCAAAACCCAACTGCACCACCAAAACCCAAAACCAAAAGAACCCACTCCGGTCTAGTTGCACAGCAGTCCTGCAGGACAGGGGGGCTGCCCCCCGGACTCCAGGGCTGTGGTCTGCAGAGCAGACAGCCTTGTCTGTCTCTGAGAGGCTGCTGGGCTCACCCCACTGAGCACTAAAACCCCAGCACCACCAGAGCCCCTTCTAGGGTATACACTCTCGACACTAGATGCCCAGTCGATGCCGGACAGACCCCACGAGCAGCAGGTGAGCTGGAGACCTGGAGGGGCAGCAGGTCCCTGAGGGAACAAGGTACCAGGAATGACACAGGCCAGTATCCTCCAAAGGGGCCATCAAGTCCCCAGAGAAGGGGGGAAAAAATAATGAATTCTTCACAAACACAACTGGACTCAATTAGGCACGAAAAACACGCTGAGGGATGAGAACACCTTCCAAAAGTGTCTTTGAGCTTGATTGTTTAGAAATTTATCATTGAACTTGAAGACATGAACTCAATTAAAAACCCTTTGAACGGTATTGCACAGAGAGGGATAAAACAACACCTCTTGTACTCACGGTGTCAGGCTCCCTTTCCTAAGAGGCTGGGTGTCTGCAGGTACAGCGTTCACAGTGATGGGCGCAGACACTGCCAATTAAAACCGCTGTTCCCAGCACAGGTACGTGTGTGCCGTCTCCCTTTGACCGGGTTCAGAGCTGAGTCCAGATCCTGGGGCAGGCCGTCCACCGCCTTGTCCTCAGGAGGGTCAGAGGGGTGAAGGAGGGGAGCTTGTGAGGCAGGGGGGGACCTGAGCCCCTGAGGATGGGCACAGCCCCTTCTGGGAAAGGACTGGCCAGTGATCAGAGTGTTCCCTGGCACACAGAGGCTCTGGACCGAGGCCACAGGAGGCTCTGTGGGAACCCCAGGCTCCCAGGGCGGACCCAGCATGGACAGCAGTGCCCACAAGCTCCTAAAAATAGGCATCCGCTCGGCTCGGGCCCCTGCGGCAGCCCCACCTGGTCACAGCGCCTCTCACTTCCTCGGGCCACATGCTCGCCGGCCTGTCAGATGGGCAGGAAGGCTTGGGATGGCTGGCAGGTGCGCCCAACGCAGTGTCCAAAGGAACGACCACTTGGGGAGCTTCCCTCTGTCTCCCTCATAGGGGTTCAGCAATGCCAGAAGCAACCACAAACCCCAAATCCTGAAGGGGCCCAGGTCTGAGGGCACCAAGACATGCGTTCCAGCCCCAAACCCTGTGGTCCACGCTCACAGCGACTCAGACATTCAGCCCCGACTCACAGCGTCCCCACCCACAGAAATAATGCTGCCCCGCCCTGTTCCATCCCCAATGCTGATGCCTTCAGGTCACTGACACCCAAGGGGCTTTCAGGGTCATTCTAGGGAGTAGATGGCCAGGCCTGCATCCCAAGAGTCTCTTCCTGAAAAACTCTACTGAAAACTGGTCAGCATCCCAGCAGCACCCAGGTCTCCGCTGACAGGCTGCAAACAAGGTGCCCCGGCCACGTGCTGGGCAGGAGCCCCCTGTGCTGAGGAAGCCTGAGCATCACAAGGGGCCTGGGAGGTGCTTAAGCATTGGGCTGTGAACCGCAGGGTCGGCAGGTTGAACCCACCCGCTGCTCCGAGGGAGAGGAACTGAAGCTGTCTCTGCCCTGAGGAATCACAGCCACGAAGCACCGCAAGCTCACTGAGAATGGGACGAGGAGCAGTGGCTTTGGGGTTTCTTGGTTTTTCTGCTTATTTATTTGATTGTGTTTGCTATTTGCATGTAGTTTTCTCAGATACCCACAGAAAACTACTACTGTATTTTGGAAGACCACAGCCTGGGCACATCACTCAGGGCAGGCAGAGAGGGGGTCCGAAGATGTGGGTCCCTCTGGTTTCCTTCTTTGAGAGACAGGGGAGACGGGGCCCTGGAGAGCAGCATGACCTGAGGGTACAGTGGGCAGGACCACGCAGCTAAATCAGGAGACACAGCAGAAGCTGGGCCCCGGAGAGGACCCCGGCCGTGCTTGTCTGCTGGCATCTGGAGCTGTGTCGGGTATATTTTCGTTTCCATTTGGCCTCGGTTTTCCTCCTTTCTAAAGTGGGAGCTGGGTGTCACAAGACCCTGGTCCCACAGGGAACCTTACACCTGGTACCTCCCCAATCTTGTCTCTGAGAAGCTTCCAACACCTGCTCCACAGATTCAGCCTCGTGTTCATCTCCCAAAGGCCCCGTGTATCCCACACCTCTGCCCATGCCGTTCATCCCACCTCGTCTCCACGGCCCACTCTGGCCCAGCTCCCTCACCTCTCCTCCTCCCACCATTGGGTCCTATTTATCAGCCGATGATTCCCCACGCCACCTCTGAACTGTACCATCTCACATAAAGATTCAACCCCTCCATCCAAGGAGCCTGGAGGCACAGCGTCTACAAGCCAAGCTTCTAACCTCCCAGCACGAGGCAGCCTGGTGATCTCCCAGGAGACCAGACTACGTGTGAAAAAGATTGCTGTCGTTGTTGTTATTGTTGTTATGAGCCGTCGAGTCACCTGCAACTCATAGCGACCCTATGTACAAAGCCCTAAACCCTGCTCTGTCCTGTGAAATCGCATTGTCTCTGACACACCTACCCCCATTACCCTAGTTAATGAATCAATCTATTTCATCCTATCTTGCACTGTCCCTTCACCCTCCCAAGCATGATGTCCCTCTCCAAGGACCAGTCCCGCCTTGCAACATGTCCAAAGTAAGTCAGATGGAGCTTCAGAATCCTTGCCTCCAAGGAGCAGCCTGGTCTCACCCTCTCTAGGACAAACCTCTTTGTTCTCCTAGCAGTCCACAGTATATTCAATACTCTTCTCCAGCACCACAGCTCAAAGGCATCAACTCTCCTTCTACTCATTCTCCCTAGTCATTGTCCAGCTTTCTGACGCATAGCAAGTAATTGTAAAGACTATGGCCTGTATCCAGCACACCTTAGTCTCCAGACTGACATCATTGCTCTTCAGTACTTTGGAGAGGTCCCTGACAGCTGACTTGCCCAATGCAATTCATTTTCTGATTTCCTGGCTGCTGGTACCAAGAGTGTTGATTGTGGAGCCAAGCAAACTAAAGTTGTTACCAATTTCAATCTCTTCACCATCTATCATACTGCTGTCAATCGGCCCAGTGGTGAGAATCGTTTTCTTGATGTTGAGCTTCAATCCATATTGAAGACTGACTGCAGTCTTTGAGCTTCTGCAGCAAGCGCTTCAGGTCCTCCTCAGTTTCAGCAAGCAGGGTTGTGTCATCTGCATAACGCAGACTGTGGATAGATATTCCACCAATCCTGATGCCACACATCTCCTCACAGAGCCCAGACTCCCAGATGATCTGTTCCTTATATATGTTGAGAAGGTATGGAGACAAGACACATCCCTGGCGTACGCCCTTCCCAATTTTAAACCATGCAGTGTTCATTGCTCTGTTCTGAGGACTGCTACTTGGAAACAATCATGGATCTTGGGAACCTCCACAATGCTGAGGCCAGAACTAGGTGGCGCCCAGCTACCACACCGCTCTGAAAGGGGTCACCACAGAGTGTCCTGGAGAGTGCAGGAGAGAAAAGTGTGGATCAAGACCAAAAAAAATGGCCAGACGTAGTGTTCTGATAGAGACTGGTGACATTCCCGAGACGAGGGCCCGTAGCCAACCTTCGAACGTGGAACTGAACTCACCCTGAAGTTCAACTTTCAGCACAAAAAATGTACAGGTTACAACCTAGGAACTGAATTCATAAGGATCGGTCGGGTCTGTCCCAGAGTGTCCCTGTGAGTTGGGATTCAGTCAACGATGCTCAACAACCACCCCTTCTAGGGGGACCCTCCACCCCAGTGGCCAAGACCCCCACCACTCCAACAGGTTCTGGATCTGGCACCTGCAACAGCTGTTTAGAGGTACTCGCTGGAAGGACCCAGGGGCTGGCCACTGTTCGGGGGCTGAAGGACTTGTGGGCCTGGTCAGCCAGGAGAGGTGGGGCTGCGCTGCAGTAACCGGACCACAGACTCTCAGCCGCATTCGCCGAGCAAGGCTGGCCGAGCTCACTCTCCTTGCCCCCCACGAGGCAGCGGCGTTTCCCAGGCGGAACCTGGGCCAGGGGAGCAAGCTCTATCTAGAACTTTCTTGGTGGTCTTAGCAAAGAAGAAGCTGGACAGAGTGAACCACATCCTCCAATCTCCAGGCTTCTGCCCAGAGGTGACAAGTGAGACTTCCAATCACACATCAACGGCTCTGGCCACAAGCCTGTGAAGGGTACATGAGTCCATGTGACTTGTGGGGAGGACGATATCCAATGTCTGTGATCAGAAAGGAGCTATGCCAATGCCATTGACTGAAGGCCGAGGTGGGCCAGAAGAGGTTGGTGTCCAGAGGGCGTTCTAGATGCCCCTGTGCCTCCAGATACGAGGCAGAAGATTTATACTTGGATTAAGATTTATGCAACCATTCTGCCACGGTGACCCGCTGCTCTGTCCACACTGCTGACCCCGCCTAAGGAAGGCTGTCCCAGCTTGCAAGTCCAGGCGTTCTGGACACGGCAACAAGCCTCAGAAGAGCAGAAACAGACGAAACCAAGCACAGCAGACAAAGAAAGTGTCACCAAGTCGCTTCTCTCCTGAGCCTTTGCACCACTAGGGAAGACCTTCCTCAGAAGGTCACGGGGCCCCTCGGCACAGGTGTGTTCCCACCAACTGAGATGCCAGTGGGACTTCAGTTTGGTTTCCCCTGGGCAGGGCCATCTGATGCCCACACAGCCTGGCGTGGGGAGGCAGGTGCCACCTGCCCCGGACACGGCAGCCAAGTGTCTCTGGCAGCTCCAAGAGGGGAAACTGTGCCCAGAAGGGCCTTGGCTGGGTTTCTGTGGCCACTGCCCAGATCCAGGGCCTCTCTGCAGAACATTCTCAGCTGAAACGCTATCTGGAGGCAAGGACGTTCCTCCCCAAATCCCCACCTGTGTGTGAACGTGTGCGTGGTACATGTATCTACGAGTGAGCCTGTGCGTGTCAGCTGTGTGTGCGAGTGTATGGGGTGTCTCTGTGCATGCATGTGTACGAGTGTCTCTCTGTGGGTGTGGGGGTGCTGCCCTGGCATTTTGGGCACCCTGTGCCCCTGTATCTCCCTAAGTCTGCTCTTGCCTTCCCCACAGCCCCCTCTGTCCTTCACTGATGACTCAGGATGGGGTGCCGGGTGAAGGCTCTGGATCTTTCTCTTCTGATCTAGAAATCTGTTAAGATTCAACTCCTGGTGGTAAACAAGTCAACCACATGTGGGGTCAAGGTCAGAGGAAAGGACAGTGAGAATGTGGGCAAACCCTGGGGTCCTGGCTGGTGCAGGAGGGGGATGGGCAATGGAGCCATCGTCTGGAAAAGGGGGGCCTGGAAGGTTTAAGGAGAGCCTTCGGGTGGGATCCCACGCCTGCTGGGCTGGACAGGATGCTGGGTAAAGGCCAAGGTTTCAGGAGGAGAGACCCCTCCCCAGAGCCTGCCTGGGAGACGACTGGAGCACCCATGTCACCATGACCTCAGCCAGGGAGTCCACAAAGCAGGGACCAGGCTGCAAGGACGTGCCTGGAGCAGGGGTGGACTGCAGGGGTGGACAGCAGGGGTGGACAGCAGGGGTGGACAGCAGGGGTGGACAGCAGGGGTGGACTGCAGGGGTGGACCGCAGGGGTGGACAGCAGGGGTGGACCGCAGGGGTGGACTGCAGGGGTGGACTGCAGGGGTGGACTGCAGGGGTCAGCCTGGGAAGCGGTGGGGCAGGAGCACAGCCTACAGAGAAGGACAGTCAGGTCTGAGGGAGGGAACTTGGGTGTCAGGATGGCTTTGTGAGAGGGCAGGGCACGGCACGCGGCTCATTTAGAGAGACCCCTGCCATCCTGTCTCCAGGCCATACCGCTCACGAGGACATAGATTCTTAGCATCAGCACAGCCCCCTGCACAGACTGTTCTCAAAAGTGGCCCCATGTTCATACCGTCCTGCAAACTCCCTGTGCAGTGTCACTTCAGAGGTGCCCCCAGAGGAGGCGGAGTCTCCTTCCTCACCCCTTTGTCAGGACTGGCCTGTGACACTTTGACCAGTGAATGCACTGGAAGTGGCCACTTGCCAACTTCAGGTCCAGGCCTCAGCAGGCCTCGCTCATTCGCATACCCTGTCTTGGACTTCACGTGGCCCGGCCTTGCTAGCCTGCTGGAGGGCGCAAGGCCACGTGAAGCAGACACTAGTGGCCGAGCCCCAGCTGGCCACAGATGGCTGAGTGAGCCCAGCCCAAACCAATCAAGCCTAGATCAGTAAAAGGACTCGAGGAGGAGGAACCGGCCCCAGGCCTCTCTGTTACCTGGCAGTGACTCACCAACCACCCTTCTCCACAAAGGCCAGAGGAAGCTTTGCAACTTGACTTTTCCCCAGAGTCTGACTGAGCCCAGTGGAGATAAACAGTCGGATTCCCTGCAGGAGGACCACCCACTGAGCGACTTGATGAGCTCTTTGGTTTAACTTGCTGTAATGTGTTTCAATCTGGAGCATGACTGCAACTCTCTGAGACCGCACCCTTTCCTGGGCTTCTCCAGAGGCTGGCGGCGTTTGCTGGAGAACATGTGCTCACGCTCAGCCTTTCAAATCCTGCACTCGCCTCTGACGGCAGCTGGGACATCGGATTGTGTGAGAGGGTGATGGGCTTGTAATTGCTGTCAATATTCCTTTGATGACTCCAAATTTGCATCTGTGCAGGGCTGGTAATTCTTATCTGAATGCCAAGCACAAAGAAATGAAACTTATTTAAAATAACTGGGAAAATTCCATGCTGGAGGTGCAGAAAAATACTGCTGCAGACGCAGGGGAGGGGTGGGGTGGGCGCTGCAGAGCGAGCAGAACGGCAGACACCGGCTTCGAGAGCACCACCTCGGGGCACCAACTTCCAGCACTCCAGCCCCGAGAACGGGAAGATGATGGGGAGCAGGGACTGCTTCCCAGTGTCGGGGTCCCCGTCCAGATCCTCAAGCCCTTCTGGCATGTGTGACAGCCTCAGAGATGAGCAGGAACAGGGGAGGTACCTGCATCTCCCAGCTGAGACTCCGAGGAGCTGGCGGACAGTGTGGTGTCACATAAACCTGATCCCGTGACTTCCACCTGCAACTCTGTGCCAGCAGCAGGAACCTGCCAGGAGGGACCCCAACACAGGCTAGAAGGGACCCCAGCCCCAGCCAGGCAGGACCCCAACACATGCCAGCTTTGACCCCAGCACAGTCCAGGCTCAGCAGGCACCTTCCAGGAGGGACCCCAGCACCTGCCAGGTAGGATCACCTCTGCTCCTTAGTCCTGCCTTGGAACCACCTGCAGTCGTGGCTAGTTCTGGTCAGCAGAACGAGCGGTGGGCAGGAGACCCCTCAGCACCATGTCCAGAAAAATGCTCAATCAGAACAGATCACAGGAGCCACCAGCCTGGACCCCCACCCATGACAGGAGACTCACAAGCCACACTTCATCCCCTCCTTAAAGCTTCTGCCACAAACACAGCCCAGCAGTCAGAGGCCTGGAACATGGAGCTGGACACGGCCAGCACCCTCCGGCCCTCCATCAGCTGGGGACTCTCCACTCTATCCGCATGAGGATCCCCTGTAGTCTGGGGATAAGTCTGGGCCCAGGACCTGCATTTTCAACTGATAAAATGGCTGTAGAAAGATGCTGGTTGGGAGAAGGGCAGAGGAAGAACTGCCCCCTCAGCTGAGGGAGGGACTGCGGGAGATGAGGGAGGGAGCCTTTGCAGGAGTCAGGCAGGGATGCTCTGGGGCCATCTGAGTTGGGTTTTGACGTATGAGTAGGAGTTCTTAGGAGGGATGGGACTTGGAGGTGGGGCAGCAGAGCTGGCTCCTGAGTCCACAGTGATGTTCACAATGTTCCTGGATGAAATATGGGCAGTTCCCAAAAGAGAAGCTTCTTTTGTGCTTCACCTGGCAAGTGGCCCAGCCCAGACACTGCGGCTGCACAGAAGCGTCTGGGCCTCGTCACAGCACGTGGACTGAAGACTTGCAGGTGCCCAGCGCAGGGTAGAGTGTGCAGCGGCCTGATGCTGTGTTGGCCCTGCTCATGTCCCCATCTTGGCCATGGTCACTCATCATCTAGGAAGCCAGCGAGGAACCACCGCTTCCTCTTTAAGTACCAATGTCCCCGTTCAGCCATTACAGGCCCAGATCTCCTCCCTCCAGCTCTACCAGTCACCTCTTCCCCGTCCTGGGCTGCAAGGAGTATCCTGGGGGGACACAGGGGTGCACACCTCTATCAGAGAGCAGGGAAGGGACAATGCTCCCACAGCAGAGCCTCCAGAGAGGCAGCCAGCACTGGCCTGCGAGCCCTTGTGTCTGGCAAGGCTGTGCCCTTCCCTGGCCTCTGCCGGCCCCACACCCATCTGTGGTGGGGAAGGGGGTGCTGTCAGCTCCATGTGCCAGAGTGTGAAGGGAGTTTGGGTGAAGAGCAGGTACATGCCCCCTGGAGAAGTTCACGGGAAGTGACGGCTTCTGGAGCCGTGTGAAGGCCCAGCGGAAGGAGGGGGAAGGCGCTCTGGTGACCTGGTCCAAGAGGCGCTGTGCTGGGACCCACAGGCCACACTGCTCTGGCCACTCACACCTCCCGTGGCGCCGTCGGCTCCGTGGGAGAAAGATGCCATCACCTCCCGCTTCCACTTACTGTCTGCGAGGACTCAGATCTGCGTCAGCAACGGGATCAGAGCGCTAGTGGCGCGAACAGCGAAGCGCTGGCTGCTAACCAGAAGGTCAGGGTCAGACCCACCCGCCGCTCTGCAAGGACCGTGGGCAGTCTGCTCTCCAGAGGCTCCAGCTGAGGAGCCCCTGGGGTGTCTACTCCCTCCCACGGGGTCTCTGAGTACGAATGGACTCGGGTCCCAGGGCTCCCGGAGACGACACAGGCAGAAGGCTCTGCTGCTAAGGAAAAGGCCTGCGGTTCGAGGCGGCTCAGAGGCGCTGGGAAAGAAATTTCTGGTGGTTCTTCAGGAGACTCTGGCGTGTGAAAGTGTATATGTAGTTGTGTGTGACACGCACGGGCCACCAGGAGTCAGAACCAGCGCCACGGCCTCGCTGTGCTTGGGAAGCCGTGTGCCGCGCTCTGTGGGAACCAAAGCGCCGTCGACAGCGATGGCGCCAGGTGAGGCTGGGACCCTGAGGGGGTTCTGACACTGAGACCCGTGAGTCCACGGGCAACGCTTCCTTCTAGGGAGCTCTGAGTGCGGAGCGGTGGGAAGGGGAGGGCTGGCACTGCACAGGTCATGGGGGTTAGGTGTGGGGGGTATAGGTTGAAGGCACACGTCACCCCCAGCACCCGGGAAAGGGAAGGACTAGGACAACAGTGTCATGACCCCCCAGACCATGCCAGGCCATTTCTCTCCCAATGCCCAGCCCCATCCTCCCTCCGGTCCCCTGCAGAAGTCGCCCTTGGGGAATTTATTTTGATGCACCCCAGAATCCAGGAAGACCCCACTTTTCCTAGCTCACAGGCAGAGCTGTGGCATCCAGGAAACTGAGCAGCCCCAGGCCTGCAGCCATGACCTGCAGCCCAGTCCCCGAGTGTGGGGGCCTTGGGGCAGACCACAGAGGCAGCATCCTGCGGTTCCTGTGCCCGTCCTGAGCCCATGACCCAGCGGGGGAGCCGGTGTGAGCACAGCCAACTGACTTAATATAAAAAGTTAAATCAATGTGATGTATAATTCACAGCGGCTTAGAAACCAAAGGTCATTTTTAACTCTGATGCCAGCAAGCACCGTGCCAAGCGTGCGATGCAGGCCAGTGGGGGAGGCTGTGGACCAGAGGCTTCCTGTCTGAGGGGGGCCCACCTGGTCCCCATTTCACCCCCACGTCTCCCTTGATCTCTGGTGGGTGGTGTTTACCCATCAGATGAGACCAACTCTGAGTGGCCACGTGCGGCCAAGAGCGTGTCCTGGGATGTTCAGCAAGGACGCGCCATGAGGACGGTGGACAGCGCATCCCACATCACCTCACGGTCCTGAAGGCCCATCCAGGTGAGCAACAGCAACAATGCAAAGGGCATTGAATGCGGTGGTGCCAGCGGGTGCAGTATCCCTGGGAAGGGGGTCAGGGGGCATGGCAAGCCAGAACAGGCCCAGTTCTACCTGCAGAGAGCCTCCCTCCCAGAACAAGGTGGAGCAGAGTGCCACCCCTAACAACTGTGTCCAGGGCACTCAAGCTGTGGTGGACACTGCACAGGGCACCGGCTATGCCAGAGGAGTGCTGACACACACAGACGCGTGCGTGTGCTGAAACAGAACGGCCGGTGTTCCAGCCGCCATCAGGCCAGGCCTGCCTCACAGAGCCCCGAGCCGCTCAGTCCTGGACTGACCCACCGTGGTCTGCACGCTTGTTCCAGGCTGTTTTCAGAAGTTCGTTGCCAGGCCTTTCTTCCTAACCCTTTGGAGTCTAGAAACTGACACGTGCTCAGCAACAGAGCAACACACAAGCCTCCCGCCTCAAGTCAAACCCAAGTTTCTCCAGTGGAGGCCAGGATTCTGCTCCACCACTGGCCCTGGGTTTAAACACGCGCTGCTCTGAAGTCCTCCTGGGTCAGCTAACACGGCGAGCCTGTCCCGGACGTATCCACCATGCTGCGGGCTCTTGGTGCCGTACGTGCCAGGCTGTCGGTGAGCTGGTTCCTGCTCCCAGCAACCCCGTGGCCCTGCCAATCCCTCACACCCGCGGCCACGTTCAAGCTCACTGTCACAGCTTCTGTAAATCCATCTCACTCAAGGTCTTTCTCTTTTTCGCTGACCTCTGCTTTACCAAGTATGATGTCCTTCACCAGAGACTGGCCCCTCTAATAATTCGTCCGAAATGTTTTAAGAGTTTTACCACCCTCGCTTCCAAAGAGCATTCTGTGTTTCTCCCGAGATGGATGTGTTCATTAGGCGGGAAGCCCATGCTGTACCCAGGACTCGTCACCGACACTGAAATTCACACACCAGTTCTTCAACTTTTCTTATTCACTGTCGGACTTTCACGTCCATGTGAGGCAGTTGGACCTCCTCTGGCGAGGGCCGGGCATCTCAGTCCCCAAGTGACAGCTGCCGTACTCACACTTCAAAGATCTCTGTGGCAGGTTTGCCCAGTGCAGTATGTTGGTTTTCAATGTCCTGCCTTTTGCACCACGGACACTGATTACTGATCTGAGTAAAATGAAATCCATGACAATTTCAATTCCTTCGCGTCCATCATGAATGCTGTTTATTGCTCCAACTGGGATGGTGTTTGTTACCATACGTTGAAGTATAATCCCTGATCTCCTTCAGTAATTTGTCATAAATGGAATTATGTCCAAAAAAGTACAGGTATGATTACTGAGGACCCTGCAAACACAGCTGTAGGAGGACTACAGGGCGGGGGGGGGGGGAATGCCAAACAGCCCTCATCACAGGAAGGGGAGTTTCCCTTGGGGGTGACCCTCAGCACCTTTTCTCTCATTAAAGGGGACGAAATCGAGCCCAGAGTGGGGACCAGCAGGAATTGCCAGGAGTGGAGTGTGTTCTTTCGGGCTCGGATTCCTGTGTGAGGACGCACTTGGACACCGGGGAAGGCCAGGGCCCATGGAGGTCTCCGCAGGATGCCCATCTACAGACACTGCGGAATGAAGGCCTCACCTCCAGAACCAACGCCTTCCCTCACAGCGGGGCCCAGAGTTTGAACTTCCAGCCTCCTAAACTCTTAAGAGACTACATTTCTGTTTGTTCAGGCCATCCCCTAGTAGGTATCTCTGTTGTTGTTTTTGTGTGCCGTCAAGTCACCTGCGAATCACATCACCCCTGTGTACAGCAGCTCTGAACCCTGCTACGTCCTGAGCCAACCCTGTCTCTGAGAACAGCATTAAATAACTTAAGATATACTCCAAGTCCTCTTCACTCACAGCAAGTAAGGTTGTGTCGTCTGCATATTGGAGGTTGGTTATAAGTCTTCCTCCAATTCCAATGCCAAGTTCTTCTTCATAGAGTCCAACTTCTCAAATTATTTGCTCAGCTGACAGGTTGAATAAGTGGTGAAAGACACAGCAATGACACACACTGTCCCTCCCTTTAAGCCACGCAGCGTTCCCCTGTCGTGCTTGGGTCTGTGCCTCCCAGTCTGTGTACAGGCTCTGTCTGAGCACAGTTTAGTGTTCTGGAATTCTCATTCTTCTCCATGTTATTTCTACTTTGTTATGATCCACAGAGCTGAAAGCCTTTGCATAGTCAATACCTCACAAGGAAGTACCTTCCCGGTGTTCTCTGCTTTCTGTTAAGAGCTATGCTTCAGCAATGCCATACCACATCCTAACCTTTATTCTGAATCCAGATTCAATTTCTGGCAGCTCCATGCCAATGGGCTGAAGCAGTTACTTTTGAACAATCTTCAGCAAGATTTTACTTGCATGTGATATTTATGATGTTGCCGTTGCTGTTATGTGACGTCGAGTCACCTGCGACTCCATGTACAGCAGTCCTAAACCCTGCTCTATCCTGTGCCACCCTTTTTGTAAAAATATGGAACGCTTCACAAATTTGTGTCAGCCTTTGCGCAGGGGCCACACTAATCTTCTCTGTATCGTTCAGATTTTAGTATATGTGCTGCCGAAGCGAGCACGATATTTATGATAATTCCAGAAAAAGATGATCCAACAGAATGCAGAAATGATCAGATATTTACGATACTGTTTGATAATTTCTGCATTCTGTTGAATCACCTTTCTCTGAAATTGGCACGAACATGGATCTCTCCTGTCAGATGGCCAGGTAGCTGTCACATGTCTTAGCGAAGCTGAGTAAGTGTGTGCAGAGGTGCTGTCATCTGCTGAAACACCTCGACTGGTATTTCTTCAGTTCCTGGATGCTTGTTTCTCACCAGGACCTTCAGTCCAGCGTGGGCTTCTGACAGTGCTATCATTCTAATCTTCTCCCACCTCCGGCAATGGCTGAGTGGTGATCAATTCTTTTCCAAACAGTGAGTCCATATTCCCTGTATCCTCTGGTTGTGCTTTCTGCATCATTCAGTATTTTGCTGCTGTTGTTGCCATTACATCTACGATGACTCACGGCGGCACTGTGAACAGCCCTCTCTGGAGCCAACCTCACCATCTCCTACACTGTGACTCCACTGCCACAGTCACTGTGTCAATCCGTCTCGTCAAGCATCTTCCTTTCCTGTGCTGACCCTCCAGCTTTCCAAGGTTGGCATCCTTCTCCAAGAACTCGCCGCCCCTGGTAACGTGGCCCAAGTGTGTGAGGTGGAGTTCACCCTCCTTGAACCCTGGCTTCACTCCCTCCAGGACAGACCTCTTCTCTTGGCAGTCTCCGAGCTCTTCAACACTCATGTCAAGCACCATAACTCAAAGGCATCGATCCTTCTTCTAACATCCTTACAGTCCAGCCTTCAGATGCATAGCAGGCAGTTAAGAAGCCCATGGCTCGGATCGGGTACACTTCAGGCTTTAGACTGGCTGACATCGCTGCTTGTTAGCATTCTGGAGAGGTCCTTGACAGCAGACTTTCCTCATGCAACTCATCTTTCGGTTTCCTGACTGCAGGTACCAAGCGTGTGAACTGTGGCTCAGGGTAAGATGAAATCATTAACTTCAATCTCTCCATCAACAGAAACCTTAATAGTGCAGCTTGGTATTGATTTTTTTTCCCTTCAGGTCCACCAATTTGAGAAATGTTGAACGTGTTCCCTTTTGGTTTTCTGAACCCAAGTCTTTGTCTTTTTCATTGAACACTTGACTTTGTCCTCTCAAGCTGCCCTTCAAAATCTTCTGTTCCGGTCTCTCACTCCATCATTTCTTTCACTCACTTTAGCCACTGTTTAAAAGCCATTCATCCATCAGTCCGTCATGATGCTAGAAGCTACACCGCTAACATTTCACGCACAACAGGGTCACTTGGGCAGACAGGTTTCAGCAGAGGTTCCCAGCTAAGACAGACTAGGAAGTGGTAGTGGCATGACAGGCCACTGTAAACCCTCCGAACAGAAGCTTGACTTGGGTGTAGTGTCCGAGCACGGGCCTCAGGCAGGGCCCTTGGAACACACAGCAGGGGTTGGGAAAACGGCTCAGGACTGAGCGGGGCCGCACGAGATCACGATGAGGTGGAGAAAGCCTGGCCAACAACGTCAACGTGTCCCAGAGCCAGTGTCAGAGTCTCTTCTGACATCCATTTTGCTCTTTTCTTCCTCTCTTGTCTTTTAAGTTGACCTTTGGCCTTCTTCACACAGGATGACCTTGATGTCATCCCACAACTCATCTGGTCTTCAGTGACTCGTGCTCCAAGCATCGATCTGTTCTCGAGCTGATCCTTAAACGCAGGTGGGGGACATTCCAGATTGTCCTTTGGCCCTTGTGACCTATTTCCATTTCCTCCAGTGATGTAAATGGACTGTTACTTACTGAAAGGTCTTAGTCCCTTCTGCAGGGGAGTCGCCAGCCGTGGGCCTCCTTGGGAGAGCCGTGTGCTCTCTATGCAAGGAGGAGAGGGCAGAGCCGGGGACAGAGGGACGGGCACCTCCCTCTACACCGGTCACCAACTCATAAGCGGTCCTTGTACGTTCCAGTAACTCTCCTAGGGGAATGAAGGTGACAGGCCTTGGCCTGTGGGCAGTAGGTTCTTGGACTCCATGAATCAGATCGTGAAGGCCAGCCTGCCAGCAGGGAAATATGCAACGCAATCACAAGCTAAATATAAGTCCTATTGATCCGTCTGCCATTTTGAATTATCCGTTTCATTTCTGTTTTCCATTAGCATCGATAATCACCAGCTGACTGCCCCGTAGATGGGTCACATTACACTCTGAAGGATGTGGCCAGATCCAGGGTCAAGCCTGTGGAGGAGTCTCTGGATACCTTCCAGAACAGTCTGGTATCTTCTAGAACAGTCCAGCACTTTCCTACCACTTTGTTCTTACAACTCTTCACTCCCCATCCAGGAAAGAAAAAGACTGGAGCACACACCTGAGAGCCCCAGTGGAGGCCGTCCGTCCGTCCGTCCGTCCGTCCACTCTGTCAGACGGAGGGCGCGGAGGCCAGGCATGCACATAACTGAATGCAAACCAGGGCTGCCTTCCCGGCTGGAGGGACAGGAGCTTCCGCTGGGGGAGGCTGGTGGTTCACCCAGTTAGACCCTCAGGACATCACCTCATGCAGCATCCGCGATGCTGACCCAGAAACCACACAGCTTCCAGGTCAGTGGGCCTTACCCTTCCAGCAGCACCATCCACGACAGACTTGTGACCAGCAAGCACGAAGGGCATCACAACCCTGCCCTGACCACCCGGACAGAATGCCACAACTCTCGTACACGCTCCACTCTGGGGATTCTGGTCACATCGCGAGAGACGGAAAGGACAGGGCCTGGGAACCCCGACAGGTCACTCAGCAAGCAGCTCGCACCTGACAGACGGTTCCTGGGGCCTAAAGGTCACGTGTGGTGGACTAAATCATATCCCCCTGAGACATACTGCAGTGTCCGCCCCTGGACTCTCTGCCGACATGGGCTTGTCTGGAAAAGGGCCCGTGACGGTGTCACCAGTCAAGTCAGCATGTGGTCACTCAGAGCAGGGTGGATCCTCACTGCTGCTGTTTTGAGTGTGTCCAGTTAAAGAGTGGACACAGATGTAAAAGAGGAAGAATTTCATGTCATAATAGAGGCAGGCACAGCCACAGCCCAGGAACACTGAAGCTCATTGGTTGGTAGGCACTGAAGCTGGGAGAGAGGCATTGGGACATGTCCTCTGAGAGCCCTGGAGACAATGCACCGACACCCTGGTGTGGATTCGGCCTCCAGACCATGAGACAACGTCTGTCCAGTGTCACACGCTTTGTGTGTTGTTACTGCAGCATGAGGAACCTGAGACACTCCTGCTCCATTCTCTCTCCCTCCTCATTTCGCTCTCTTCTCTCTCCCTTTCTCTCTCTCTCCTCTCCTCTCTCTTTTCCTCTCTCTCTCTCGCTCCTCTTTTCCCTCTCTCTCCTCTTCTCTCTCTCTCTCTCTCCCCTCTCTCTCCTTCCCCCCACCACCCTCTTTCTCTCTCTCCTTCTCTTTTCCCCCTCCCTAGCTTTAGAATTCAAAACAAAAACCATCTCCTTTGTGTAGAAAATTGTTCCAGGTGCTGCTTGGACAGAGAAACCCTGACTGAATACACTTAGCCCCTGACACGACAAACAGACGTCCAAGCATCCCCAGACCCACAGCTTCTCATCCTCCCTCTGACATGCTGCTCACCACTCTCTCCAGCACAGCCTCTTACTGGGGGCCAGACACACACCAGGCCTGGCCTCTGCCCTCTGGAGAGAGGCAGGAGCTATGGCCTCACTTATGGACAGCAGAGAGCAGAGACACCCCCCCACCAAGACACAGAGACTGCAAGCCCACCAATCCCTGTCTGTCTATCCTTGGGAGGAAAGCTACCAAATCACAAGGCGGCCAGTGTACAGAGCAGACCCTGGTCACACCTTGGAGCTGCACTTTGGCGTGGTCCAGCAGGGCCAGCTGTGTGTGCCTGGGCTGTGCACACCCAGGGTCCCCAGAGAGGATGTACCCCGACATCTGAAACCCTTAGTCCCCCAGGAGGGAGATGATCTGCCCAAGAGGTCATTGGTCTGGTTTCTTTATCTGCCTGGATCCAACATCTCATGCTCTCCTCCACCACCTGTCCCACCACATGCCAGTCCGTCAGGTACCTAGCTCAACCCCCTGTGCAGGACATGCCGCCTGCTGGAGGGCAGCCCACAGGTGTGTGGAGCCTCAGGTGCTGCTGTGCTCACAGGTACAGCCAGGCAGCAGGTGCCAGCCAGGAGGAAACGCTGTGTACAGGGACCAGGCACACAGACACTGGCATCTGTGCACACAGAGCTACACGTCTGTGCACACATGAATGTGTACACACTTACACGCTGCTCTGCACACACGTCCTCTGTGCTGTTAAGGACTTCCACTTGGGCGGCATGCTCTGCGCTCCTGGCTAGAATTTTTACACGTGGGAGAGGGACTAGTCTCCGAATCTCAGGAGGGAGACAGGCGCGCATCCACGGCCTGAGCCCCTCCCCTCACGGCCTATCTCAGTGTAACCAGCGTAACCAGGGCAACCTCTGCGATTGCGGTGCAGCTTCTTGCCACTAGGCCACCAGAGCTCCCTACAAACTTTTTTAAACCTCCCAGAGGTGCACAGGTTCGACTCCACCAGATGCTCTGCTGGAGAAGGAGGCAAATCTCCTCCTGTGCCAGTCAAAAACGATTTGACGGTACACACACACACATAAATAAAATGAATAAAAAGTAAGTTTGTGAATTGCTGGGTTGCTACGTGGTGCTTCTGGGGTTGGCCTTTTCCTTCTCTTTCAGGATAGAGAGGTCCGCAAACAGTGCCGCCGAGAGCGTTGTTAGCCCAGCCTCCAAGGCAGCTGACTTCCAACTCCCTCTGTGCGACCAGGGTGTGAAGCTGTCCTGCTCCAGAGACACAGGTCTGAGTTCTGTCCCCATCATG
Source organism: Elephantulus edwardii (assembly GCF_000299155.1). Lineage (NCBI taxonomy): Eukaryota > Metazoa > Chordata > Mammalia > Macroscelidea > Macroscelididae > Elephantulus > Elephantulus edwardii. The sequence goes on along the minus strand of NW_006399798.1, from coordinate 2,747,672 downwards.
GGCTGTTCTCCAGGGTGACCCTGAATCTGGCCCCCTCCCACTTACACCAGGTGCCTCTCCCCACTCTCACCCGAGGTGTCCTGAGAAGTTCAGAACCCAGGCCTTGATGTCCTGCTGTTAACAGTCCAGTCCCCACACGGCTCAGCCACCCTGAAGGAGGGGTCAGGCTCCTGGGCAGCACTGCCCTGCACACGCTGTCACATCTACATGCACATATGAAGGGCCAGCACGTGTGTGCACATACCCAAGGAGAGTGGGTGACATGTCCCACAGGACGTGGTGTTCAGCACCCACCCTGACTCGGTCCTGCTGGCTTCACAGAGGGGTCAGGAGCAGCTGTCCAGGACCAGGCTCTGCTCTGTGGCCAAGGCAGCAGCTGGCTCTCCACAGCAAAGGGGACACCTCAGGTGGGCTGATGTGCACGCACCCTCGTTCCCACACATGTGCACACAGGCACACACGTCCACAGTAGGTGGACACACGTGAAGTCATGTCAAGGCACACACATGGGCTCAAACACACAGACACACAGCCGTGGCGGCCTCAGCTGGCCCTCCTGTGGCGGTGGTCGCATGCATGCTGCCCTCACTGTCCCCCAGGCCCTGGACCAGAACAATGTGGCCGCTCCACGCGCTGTCTGCAGGCGAACGAACCTGGTGCTTGTCACAGACTGAGCTGTCAGCGTCTGGTGGCCAGCACAAGGGTCTCTGTTACAGAGGGCCGCACCACACAGCTGTGAAAAAGGAGAGTGTTTCAAAAGGAGAAAAATCTTAAATGGTCCTTTCAGCCTGCCATGCACATAATTGTAGTATCTGAGTTAATGAAGGCTTGTGAACCTGTAAGCTGACTCAATGTGGCCAGCGGCGGCCTCACCCCAGCTGGGAGCCCCTCGGCCAGCAGCGGGCCCACACGTGGGGAAGGGGGTGGGCGGGGCGGGGCAGAGGCAGACAGACACAGAGCAAAGAGCATTTCCAGGAACGGCAGCCCCCATCTCCCCAGTTAGCTGGTTGCAGCACCAGGGCCTCTGCATCTCATTTCCACAAAGTTTCCCCAAGGAAACAGCCAGCCATCTGCTCGGTGCTGGAAGAGGGCACAGAACAGACAAGTAAAAAGGAGCTGGGTGTGGACAGCCTGGAGACACCTGTCCCCCGGCCACCACGCAGACGGCTGTACGGGTAAAGACCCCCCAGCCTCCGCAAGTACTCGAGAGACCAGCGTGTGTGTGTGTGTGTGTGTGAGCTTGTCCGCACGTGTGTGCATGTCCCAGCACATACCTGTGGACACACGATGCCACAGGCACGCACGTGTGTACAGGTGTCCACACACATGCACAGCTCTATATGCACATAAACACATGCACACTTGCCAACAAGCCCGCGTGGTCTCCAGTACAGGCTGAGAGCCATCACTGTCCATCACTCGTCCATGCTGGTGGCCCGCAGAGCATCAAGATGCTAAAACAAGAACTCAGGAGCCCCCTGCCACCAAGCCCCAACTCGCAAGCCGGCCTCCCTGGGCTCCAAGGCCGCCTGCCCTTACAGGGGAGACTGCTCAGCTTTCTCCCAGAAAGCAGCTGGCCGATCCGAACTGTCAACATTACCATTGACAGCTCAGCACATAACGCACTACATGACCAGACCTCCGCAAGTGCACTGTGGAGGTCTCACCCAGCGGCCTCTGAACACCTGACTTGAGAGGAGCCTGGAGTCTCCCCCTGATTCTGCTGGGGCTCTGAATACCTCAGAACCTTGGGCCATGGATTCTGGAGCCTTCCAACCCGCCCCCAGGGCTTCTGGCTCAGCCGTCTCAGCGAGATGACTGATTTATTCCTAGCGTCCTGATCTTAACGACCTCGCTCTCCTCCAACCGTGCGGGACTTTAATTGTCCATCAAGTGGAGCAGGGAAGGGCCGTAAATCTTCCCCACTGGCCCTCCCAGCTCAGCTCTGCTTGACCTCCAACGCCAGCCTGCGGCCTGCACCCCTCCTGGGGCGGTCTGCCAGTTCTCAAGGTGAGAGGGGGTGGCTGTACCGGAGAAAGAGGCTGGAGCATGGTGGGGGCACAGAGCACGAGGAGGGCAGGACGGGGCCACCCCAGACGCAGCTGGTGCACAGGGCAGGTGCCAGAGTACGGGCCCAGGGGGCTGCCCTCCAACAGGTCTACACCCCTGGCCTCTCCAGCCCTGTCCCTGGCAGTGAGACCTTAGAAAGCGGTCTGGCGGCCAGAGGAGCCCCACCCCCTCCCGGCTGGCTGTAACACTGCAGCCCTGGGGGTGAGCGCCACCGCCCTGGAACCAAAGCATCTGGCTCTGAGCAGCACTCTGGGCAGGAAGGTATTACCAAGTCTCCGTCCAGCCTCCTCCGCATCAGAGCTGCCTCCCTGCTGGGGGGCCAGGCGTCCCCTCGCTGTGTGGTCTGTGAGAGCCAGACGCCCCGCACAGCGGCAGCCCCAAGCTGGGTGCCAGGCTCCGAGCGTGCGACCTAATATTTTCTGTAATTTCTGTCCATACTAATGCATTTCAAAGTGGCGCCTATTACTGTTATGATTATCACCTCAACACTCCCTTTACGGCCTTCCTTTCCCAGTGCCTGTTACTCCCAGAACAACAATCCTCAGGGGTGGGGATTTTCCGAGTCAGGCCTGGGGTGTTTGCTTCTAAGAATGAAAGCAAAACATGGGCTGGCGGCCCTGAGGGGTGGGGGTGAGCGCTCCCCACGGCAGGCGCCTGGGCGGCTTCTGAGGACGAGAGGACCCGATGGAGGCCGAGGAGGGGTACAGACCAGCGAGGTGCTTTAACATGTAAATACAGATACATTATCAATGACCTAGTTTTAGGTTTGCCGTCTGTTCTATGGCGAGGGTTCTATTTTTAAAATGCGATTTCGCTCTAAATGGGGAGAAGGCGCCCATGCAATCCTCGTTTAACGAGCTCAAGTGCAAGCAAGTCAAGCTGCCAAGTGTAACCGTCACAAACAGCTACACGCGTGTGCTTCAACACACAAGCAGACTTAGAGTCCCTTCTCTGCAGCCAAGGGACAAGGAAGGGTCAAACGAAGGCCGAGTGCGGTGCACGGCTTGCACTGTCGTCAGCTGAGAGAGAGACGCGCTCCTATCAAAACAGGGAGCTCCAATGGCTCAGTGGGAAGGAGACGCACTGCCAATCCAAAGGCACGTGGTTCGAATCCACCAGCTGCTCCACAGACGCACAGGCCCCTCCCACATTATTAAAACACCTTTGAAAACCTCGGGGAGGGTGAGCCAGCTATTGGTTCTGACTAGACAGCAAACAACAACAGAACCAAAGAAAAAGAAAATCCCTCACAGCACAAACCCTCCACCAGGCCGTATGACTTACAGGAGCTGCCCGTCTCTCTCCCTCAAAGCAGCTGGTGGTTCGAGCTTCCAATCTTTCTGTTCTCATCCTGACACATTACACACTAACCACCTCAGATGCTCACAAGCTGGTAGATTTCTGTCCTTCTTCCTTTAAAGCTGTGCCGTAGAGACGCGGGTGATTCCCACGCTGAGGATGGAGGTTCTGTTCCCAGCTGGGGCCCTTCACGTGCAGGACCGCCCACTGGCCAGGGGAAGCCTGCATGTTGCTGGAATGAGGAACAGCTTTCAGCTGCGTTTCAGACTAAAGCTGGCAAGGAAGACAGGCCTGGCGATCAGCTGGACACCTCATGGGTCCTAACACCTGATCAAAGGATGAGGCTTCAGGGCAGTCACCGGACTCAGGGGACCAGGAGGAAAGATCTAGCAATCTACCGCCACAAACCCTGTGAACAGCGTGAATGGGCCACGCACACACTCCACGTGGCCTGGGGAAGAACTCCTTGCCTAACTCAGCTCTAATCCAGCCCTCAGCTGTCTCCTATTGAAACACAATCAGAACCCTGAAACCAGGAAGACGCGAGGGCCAGGTGTTGGGAGAACGGCGGCGTCCACTGGCTCCTTGAAGCAAGCTGTCCCAGGCAGTGGCTGAGACGTGACCTGGCCTGGGGACACCGCAGGAAAGGAGGGGCTCCGAGTCATCATTTCACGTCTGTGCCCCATGGGCGATGGCAGTCCAGTCCACAACTGCCCACAGGCTGGCCAGGACTGGACAGTGCTCCATTGGGCTGTGCACGGGCTGGCCATGACCTGAAGGCCAGCAGCCAACACCAGAAGTTAGGACAAACCCCATCTGGGGAGCCACGGGGTCCCCACCCCACCTTTGTCCAGGCTTCTCTTATTTCTTGGGGCCCCCAGTGAACGGCCCCCAGCAGTCAGCGTGCCCAGCACCTCTGCAGTGGGAGAGGCACCCCAGCGTCGGCCCTTGGTGAGGGTTGATTGTAATATTTCACCATTGACAACCATCATTCTCACCTGAAATTACTCCAGCACTTCCTGCCGAGACTCCAAACACTTGACTAATGGACTTTCAGACTGGCCTCCTGCGAGGAAGAAGCAGGCACCGCCGGCCCATTAGACCGGCTTCGGGGAGATCCGCCCAAGGGGTGAGGAAATCCCTGCCCCCTCCCCGGTCCCTCTGCCAGGAGCCCCTTGAAGAAAACTCCTGTGAATGTGGTGTCCCAGGGGGTCCTTCCAGAGTGCCTGGTCACCTCCGTGGTTCCTTCACAGCCAGTGAGCCAAGAGCCCAGAAGGTTATACACCTTTTACGCATAGATTTTTCAGGAACGGGGTTGTAGGAGCCAGAGCCCTTCCCCAGCCCTGAAGGCGGCAGGGACACAGTTGCCCAGTCAGAGACAGAAGGCATGGCTGCAACTGAAAGGACATCCGGAGAGAGCCAGGGTGGGGGTGTCCTGAGTGAGGACACCGCTAGCCGTGATGTGGATCCTGACTCTAATGACACAAGGCCACTCCTGCCGGGGAGAAGGGGTCAGCTGCAGTGACCCTGTCTCCTGGGGGGGTCTCCTGGCATTTGGCCATAAGTGGGAACATGCCCCTCGTGGGACCCTGGTCAGTGCGGTCACATGTCCACAGCGCCACGGCCAATGTGCCCTTGCACCTCAGCATGCTTCCTAACACCACGAGCCCCTGGGCTCCTGAGGCCCCTCCAGGCCGTCCCCTCACCCGGGAAGAAAGCGGCCACTGCTTTTCACCGGGCAGACGTCACTTTATCTGAAAGATCCGGAGGTTTTATTCTTTTCATACTATTTCGTTTTGCCTGTGGTGAAGGTTGAGGTTCTCCAACAATGTCTGTGCATCTGTCCAGAGACTCTGGTGACGCACTTCACACACGTGAGCTTTCCCGCTGTGTCCGTTCGGGCTGTCCCGTCCATCAAACACCTTTCCTGAGCCACCGTCCCGCCTGCTCATCTCGGTTTTAAAGTCAGGCAGGGGTGACCGTTTGGCCACGGAGAGGTGATTTTTAAAGGTGTGCAGGACTTACAAGAGCTGTGTCCTCTGCTTTGTAAGCGCTGTCAGGTAGCCGGGAGGTGAACCATGGGGGTGGTTTTGGTTCAAGGACTGGAGAGGCCCTCAGGACAACAGTCTTGGGGAGGCCGCCAGCCTCAGCCCATCTGTAAAGTCTGGTTTTTGCAGGTTTGTTTTAGGGGTTTGGGGTGCAGCCCATGTTTTCTCCCAGCCTATCAGAGACCCTCTAGCACAGCTGCTGTCAGAATGGCCAGCAGCAGTGGGCACCACCTAGTCTGCTCTGCGGTAGATAAAAGCGTATCTGAAACAGCCTGATCACCACAGGAAATGGTTCCGAATCCTTCCCCTGAGCTCTGACCCTTACCCCCAGCCCATTTCTCCACAGGCCGACGGCACCAGCGGAGCCGACAGTGGCCAAGTGCGGCGTGCCGATGCGCGGCCATCCACCTGCCTCCCGATCTCACGGCAGTTCCCACTTGTCCACTGAGACAGCGGCGCTCCAGAGTGTGACCCTGTCCCTGCATCCTCTGAGGGTGACAGCAGTGACCCTGGCAGCCACCAGACGTCACCTGCGGCCCCACAGTGTCCCTGCACACAGGCCTCCTGCCAGGTCCTGAGAGTGTCAGCTCGAGGGGGCTGTGGGCACAGACGGCTCTGAGTCACAGCGGAGGCAATCCAGTTCAAGGCTGGTGCTTGAACTCTGCACACCTCCAGACGGACGGGACATGGGGAGGAAGAGGTTCCACAAAGCCGACCGGCTGGGGGACAGCCAGGCTGTCCTGTCTCGGGGACACCACGAACAACAGAACCTTCCAGCCGCCAGAGTCAGCTCCGGTCCTGGTGCCCCCGCGGGGCGCTCAGGACCACAGAGAGCCGATCAGTGAACATTCAGGACATGCTTCCGGTGAAAAGGAGCCACTTGTCCCTGCGAGACACCCAGCTGGCCCTCCTCCTTGGGCTGTGTGTGTGTGTGTGTGTGTGTGTGTGTGTGCAGGGAGAGTTTAGGAGGAAGAAAAGATTCCTAGGAGAAATGAAGGTGTGTGAGAGAGAGAGAGAGATAAAGGCCCTTGGATTGTCCTCTCTTTGGACGCCCACTGTGACCTCATCCAGCCCCCAGAAAGACACGACAGCACCAGCCTGGCAGGGGGCAGGGGCTCTGTCCCCACACAGCTTCTGGACTTACAAATGGGATTTTCTGCAAAAAAACAGACACACCTGCCCACTGCTGCCCTCCTGGTTTCCAGCTCATCGGGGCTCCAACGTGGAGCAGAGGACTGGCCCACTTGCCTGAGGGGACACCTGTCTCTTGGAGCTGAGGCGTGGGCCTGGGGGGCAGTCAGGCGTGGGGGTCCTGTGCAGCAGCTTCGCCTACGTCTGATCTTCCAGAATCTGGGAGGATGCTCCCAGCATAGGTAACACAGCAACAAACGGACAGAACCCTGTTAGAAATACAGACACGCTCCTTCCTGTTGGGATACACTCTGACCTTGAACAATCAGACCTTATTGACCCTGAGAAGAAAACAAGGACCCTCCTCAAGCCGGTTCACACAGATGTCCCCACGCTTCTCACAGGGAGTCGTTGAGAAGCGGCCCTGAGCCACACGGGAGGCGGAGGAGAATGGTCTGCAGGGAGCTGTCCTCACAGGTGGACGGAGCCTGTTCTGGAGCAAGGCCGGCCTCTGTTAACAAGGGACCTCCCAGGGTCCACAAGTGGGGAGCCTCCCTCTCCGTCCACCTTGGCCCTTGCTTCTGGGTCCCCCTCATCTCCCCCCAAGTTCCCACCTTCTCTGGAGCCTTCGAGTCCCACCGCCTCATCCACATTTCAAGTGAAGAGGGTTGGCAGGCAGCCACTGCAGGGCAGGAAAGACGGTAGGTAACAAGACCACCTTGAGTCATTTGCCTCTCAGGACTGAGAACAAGACACGTGAGAGGGAGGTGCCCATGATAGGAAAGGGTCACCTCCGTCTGCCCCAGGTGAGGGCCAACGTGTCTGTGGATGTTCACCCAGCCCTCCAGAGGCCCCTGGGGGCGTGGGGAGGCAACTGTTTGCCTCAATACGCGTTCTTTCTGCCGTGGATGCAGACAGCATCCCATCATTCAGACCAGCTCTGTCATTGCGGCTGAGTATCAGACGGCTGTGAAGCACAGGGGCTTCAGTGGCTGACGCTGTAGTAGACTGCCAGGCCTTTCTTCCTAGTCTCTCACAGTCCGGAACCTCTGCTGAGCCTCATTCCTCATCACACCAACGTGATGGAGAGATGGTGCCTGCCCATGAGGGCCTGGCTGGCAACGAAGCTGCTGTCCTGCACGGAAGGCGAGGAACGTTCCACTGAAACACACCAAAGCACACCTCTGAGCACATCTGTGGTCCCCTAAACTAAAGAGGAATGTGGTGGATCTTTTCTCCCGGGTCACAGGATCGTGCTCTCTGGCTTCTGAGCTAGAAGCATTCAGTGCCACAAACCCAACATTTGGCATCATTTTCAAAACATCACTTCTCTTTTTTTTGTGAATTGCCAGGAATGGGAAGGGGGAGGAGGGGCTGAAAGAAACACTTCCTCAAGTTCCGGGCTCCGGGCTCTTTATTATCCCATCACCTTCGAAGGCGGCTTTAGGATCGATTCAAGTGTTAGAGAAACTGTGACAGCAAAGAAATTAGCGACACCCTTCAGGAGGTTTGTTCTGGAAACCAAACTGGAGCCTCTCACCGGCAAGTCCTGGGGTGGGACCGCTCGTGGAGCCGCTGGAACTGAACGGACAGGCCCAGGCTTTCAAGGGCAGCCAGCTGGTGTCTCAGAGGTCTGGGCACAAGTCGTCCAAACCAGGCTGGGCCGGGTGGATCCCTTCGGGGGCCCTCTCCTCTCCTGGGGGTCGCCCCGACACACTCCTCTGCTTACAGACGCATCTGTGGTATCGTCCCTCTGTGCGTCTCCATGTTGATAAGAGCACCCAGATGTAATTAGGGAACCACCTTTTACTGATAAGACCTTATTAGCATAATATAAGCTAGGCCTTATTTCCAAATCAGGCGGCATTTGCAGGCCCAGGGCCGGGATCACCACCTAACTTTTTGGGGAGAGGTGGGCAGTTAGTTAGCTCTGTCTTCTGCACCCACTGTCTGTCTGTAACTGCCGGCACAGAACAGGTCCAAGCATGACCCTCACCTGACAGGCTGTAAGAGCCCCTCAGTCTTAAAACAAGCACAAAGCGGCACAGTGAGGCCTGGGGGCTCAACATTAGGCTGTTAACACCAGGCGGTTCGAACACGCCAACTGCTCCGTAGAACACAGATGTGGCAGCCTGAGAGACGCAGCCTTGGAATCCCTGAGACGGCTCAGCTCTGTCCTGGGTGCCACCAGGAGTCACCACCGAGCTGACAGCAGGGGGCTGGTTTGTTCGCTTGTTTAAGTACAAGTAAAACCAGAATATCAGGAATGAAAGACAGGGGCCAGCTTCAGCGCAGCCGTGGCAAACACCACACTGAGACACCAGAATGCCTTACAAACCTCCGAGAGAGAACGTGCTCCTTCGTAAAAGGAGGTGGTGGGAAGGCTGCAGCTAATCAGAGAAGGACGTGTAACATCTTTGCAGAGCCTGTCTGTTGCTTCAGAAGGCAAGGCCAGCTGCGGACAGGGGCCGCGCAGGCCAAGGCCAGGGCCAGGGCGGGTCAAGGGGCTCCACACAGCAGTGGGCGAAGTTTCAAGATAGGTTTTTTTCCTCTTCACTTGTTCAAAAATAAAAATTCCTCACCAATGTCAGCTGCGTGTCAGGTTCCATTTGCTATATAACAGGAGTATCAGGCAGAAGCATGGAAATAAACACAGGGGCAGCCCAACCAAAGGCCGCAGGTGCGAGGCTCCGGGGGCAGGGAGAGCGAGGCCCGCCCCAAAGTCGCCCAGAAACAACACGTTCATTTCGTGGCACAGAGGCGGCTCTGCCTCTCTCCCAGCTGCCTCTGTGGACACAGCCACCCCCACAGCTCCACCACCTTAACCCATAAATGTGAGCAAGGAGTCAGCCCGCCTATGGGCGCAGGTGGGCACGGAGCCCCAAGGCATCGCCCTGCACTACTGGGGACAGAGGCTCTTTGGGCACAAGTGAATTGGGAGGGGGTGGTGGCATCAACAGAGCTGTCGCACTGAGCATGCAACAGGGCTGGGCCCCGCTGGAAAGGTCTAGAACAAGCATGCACCCAGTCTGACCACTGCCTCCCCTGGTCCCTCTCCAGGTACCAGAGTTGAGTAATCCTCCCTCTTGATGTCACATCAATGACACTCGAAGTTAAATAGGTGACAGGAAGAGAGGCCCACAGTGGCACCGCACCCCAGAGACTCACTCCCCTCTGGCCCTGGGCCTCCCTGGGAGGGAAAAGACCCCCCTGACCCTCACCCCTTCCGCTCAGGATGAGGGCGGGCCTGCAGCGCCCCCAGCGGCCCCAGGCAGCGTCAGAGCTGGGCGCAGGCCGCTCCCAGGCCCTGTCCTTGGTGCTGCCGCCCGGCCAGCTGCAGCGGTCCCACCAAGACTTCTCCCTGCGAGGCCTGTGGTCCCTGCAGAGAGCAGTGAATATGCCCTGACCCTCAGTGGAGCTGCCCCCTCTGCAGAGGATCAGGGGTGTGCAGGGAAGCCTCAAACAAGCAAAAACCGCACGGGGCGGAGGTGACCAGAGGTGACCGGAGGCACACGGACACATGGCCCTCTCCCTCGGTGGTGGGTCAGAGATGGGAGCCTCTGGCTAGAAAACCCAAACAACTCATCTACTGAGGACAACTCTGCCCTCCCCTCCCCAAGTTCGCAGCTGTGCCCTTGGCCCCGGACCCCACTTTTCTGCTGCCCTGGGGTTCCCTCAGGCTCTTCCCCGTCCTCTCCAAGGCTACTAACTCAGAAGGCCTCAGCGGAGACCGAAGGGTTAAGCCGAGCTTCTAGGAGAGCGCCAGGAAGCGGTGCCCACGCAGGGAGGCCTGCAGTCCCCCAGGGAGGCGCGGAGGTGGCAGCCCCGTCCTCAGTGTGGGTGCAGAAGCGGCTGGGAGCCCCATACCCACAGGTGGAGGCTGGCAGGAGAGGGCGCAAGAGGCTGACCCCCCAGCAGCGCCCTTTGGCCCTGCAACACCCCCAGCCTTCCCCACAGCTGGCACAGAGTGTCCTGGGTCACCCCCCCCACCCTATTTTTATCGGGAAGAGCTTCCACTGCAACTTTCCTCTCTCCCACACCATTTCGCCCACCTGAGGGTCTGGTTTTAATGAGTGTGAGGTCCGTGTTAACAACACAGCCTAATGAGGTGGCCTGCGCCCGCCATCACACTGAACCAGGCTTCAGCTGAGATGTTTGCACTTTCTCCTTTATCTGTTGTTGTGTTTGCCTGTGCTTGGGGGGGTTTTTTGGGGGTGTTGTGGGAGGTTTTAGACCTATACCAGCAAGATGGGTTTCTGGCTAAAAGACAGAAGTTGTTGTGGGCGACCAACCCCCACTCACCAGCCTGGCGCTCCCAGGGGCGCGCCTGGGGATACCCAAGCCCAAGGGGTGCTCCTAGCAGAACCGAGGTGACCCTGTGTGAGGGAAGTGGCTTCACCTCCAGTTGGAGGAGGAGAGGGGAGCAGGTGCGACCAGAGGACGAATCCAGGGATCCCACTCTCTGGTTTGTGCCCTCTGCTTCCACCGTGGGGGTGTCGCTCATCAGTCCATATGGCCCTGGGACTCCGGGTTAGAAGTGACCATCCAATAATGAACTGCGTCCCTCCCCCAAAACAGGAGGGCAAGAGGGCATCTCCGCAGCCTCATCATCAAGGAGTCTCTTCTCCCGAGGCCTTGGTCCCCATCAGCCGACGGGGTTACAGGGCACTGAACTATGGTCCAGTGCAGCCTAGATGCCGGGGTCACTTGGGGCACACATGGGGGTTCCCAATGCCCCTCTGAGACGGGCACCCCGCCTGAGCAGCGGCTGGGTCAGCTCGGGAAGACGCCACTCGAAGCTCCCACAGGACGACGGGCCTCGCGGGACATCCTCCCCCTCCTGAGGGCAGACCCGGGGCGCCCCAGCGAGTTCACAGCCTTCCAGGGCTGCTGGGCTGAAAGTTTGGGACAGGGGTCTGCCAGGTCCCCTGCTGCCTTGTCTCTGGTCAAATGGACCGGGTCCCTGGGGGCAAGGGGGTGCCCAGAAGCAGCCTCCATTACGAACACCGCCTCCCTGATGACTCTGGGGATCCTGGAGGGGAGCGCCCCCAGTCCGCACCCCGAGGGCCCTGCGCACCGCTCGCCCCCGCGCACCGCGGCGGCGCTGCGGCTCCACTACGCTCTCAGAAGCAGGGGTCAACCCTTCCCTGTCCCCCGACTCCTTCGGGCTACCAGCCCTTCCAGGGAGCCCTCCTCCCCCGGGGCCAGCGAGAAGCGCGCAGCAGCGGCACCACGGGGTCGTCCGCTGCCGCTCCCACCCGCGCTGGCTCCGACCGCCTCCCCAACGCGCCCCGCGGGGCCGGGATCTCCACGCAGCTCTGCTCCCCCCCGCCGGGGAGTTCCCCGCGCCGGGCATTGTGCCGCCGCTGCCGCCGCCGCCACCAAGCAGCGCGCGGGACTTCCTGGCGTCTCCAAGGAGCCCGACCCCGGGGCCTCCCCATTCACAAAATCGCCCCTCCACCCGGGCCGAGCCACGCGACGCGGCCCCGGCCCCGCCCGGAGGACTCCCGAGCCCCGACTCCTGCCGGGACCCGGACCCCCAGGGCGCCCGCTCTCCACGCTGCAGCCCCTCCGCCCCCACGCGTCCCATGCGCCCGGGGCGCCCCTCCCCAGGCCGAGCACGCCGCCCGCTCCCGCGATGGAGATGCCGCCGCAGGGCGAGGCGCAAGCGGCGCAGCCGGCTACTCACGGGCTCAGCGCTCCCCGCGGCAGGTGACCCGGGCCCGGCGGCCATGCCCCGGCTGCATCCCGG
>NW_006399798.1:2713696-2735026 GCF_000299155.1 Elephantulus edwardii | reverse complement strand
GGTGGGCGAGTGCGGCCCCGCGGAGTCCAGAGCGCTGCCTCCCGGCGTCCTGCTTCCCCTCTCAGGACCCCCACCTCTGCCTCCTCCCTCCAAGCTCGTTCCTGGGTCCCCAGAATCCCAGAGAGGAGCATCCACGGGCAGGGAGGCGGAAGCCCCCCACCCCACCACCACCTCCAGCCTCCATTCCTCGCCGAGCTGCCTCCTCCCTCTCATTTCGCCCACAAGGGGCCACACGACCCCTCTACCAGGGCCTGGATTCTGGCTCCCAAGGTCAGAGCGTTCGTCCGGCTTGCCCAACTCAACCAATGGAAACCTTTCCCGTCCACGTCCACCGGCCAGGCCACGAGGCTGGCCAGGAGAGGATGTCCGAGGTCAGCTAAGGATTTCTCAAAACTCAGAAAGGCAGAAAAATCTGTCCGCTGTCCCCAGGGTTGGCCAGTCCAGGTACCAGATAGAGTTGGGGGGTTCTGGGCAAGGAAGCAGAAAGGAAGCTCGTGCTTGGGCAGTGGGACCCTTGGCAGGCCCCAGGAAACCAGAGGAAGGACCTGAAGCCAGAGGTGGCCCTGGGGCCAGACCCTTCCCTGCAGGCCTTGGGGGGCAGTCCCCATCACCGGTGGGTGCTGGGGCTTTCAAGGCAGCACAGAATAGCCAGGGTGGTAGGGCTGGACACCCAGCAGGCATTTCCACTGTCAAAGCAAACACAGGAGGACGGTTGTTAGGTCCGGTGGAGTCCACCGTGACTCACAGCAAACCCTCGGACACCAGATGGCAACCTTGGTGGGATGTGGGACTCAGCTGGGCCTGCAAGACTTCAAGGTGGAGAGGGATGGGACAGCGCGTACTGGCCCTGTGAGCCCAGGGCCCTTGGCTTGCTGGCTGCCCTCCCTGTGAAGTGAGGAGGGACAGTGGCCGAGCCAGTGCCACTTGCCCACTTAGACTTCAATGTGGTTCATCTCAGGCCCTCCAGTCTTCACAGGTCCCGTCTCTGCCTCAGCCAGTGTGAGCTGGTGCCACAATTCTACAAGAACCATTTGGCCATCCAGGTAAACACCAGGAAAACATCCTGTCCAGGGACAAACAGAGTCCTAGTGACACAATGGTCAAGCACTTGGCTGCTGGGCTGAAAAGTTGGAGGTTCAGATTCACCCAGAGATGCATGGAAGAAAGGCCTATCTACTTCTGATTTGACCTCCAATCGTTGGAAATCCTGTGGGTGCTCAGACGGTAGAAAGAGCTAGAAAAGAAAGATGAATGGAAATGGGAAGCACAGGGAGGAATCAGGAAGTATGCTGCACAGAGTGAGGGACCGTCACCAACAGCATGAAATGAAATGTGTAGGAGTGGGTGAGCAGGAAAGCAGTGTACTCTGTAAACTTTCAACTGAATCACAGAGTTTTTATTTCTTTTATTTTATTATTTTGTGTGTGTGTACCGTCGAATTAGATCTGACAGGTACAGGAGGAGGTTGCCCCTCCTTCTCCAGCAGAGCAGCTGGTGGATTTGAACCGCTTACCTCTGGGATTGCAGTGCAGCTTTTTGCCACTAGGCCACCAGAGCTCCCTAGTAAGCAATTTTTTTAGAAATTACAAAATCTCAGTGGCATCCACTTCCCTAATAGCTTGCTTCCGGAAACCCTATGAAGCTGGAGAGAGGATGAAAGGCACCCAAGCGTCAAGGACTCCCCTTCATAGGGTCGCTATGAGTCACCTGTGACTCAACGGCACTTAACAACAATAAAATCAACAGAGAGAGATCAGCTGGCCCAGTGGACAGAAAGCGATGCTACCAAGCCAAAGGTGGGTGACTTTTAATCCGTGGCCCTTGGGCCTGTCTTTCATTGTTTTTGTTCAGACATTCCTCTAGATTGTATGTACAAGTTGCCGTCCCGCGGTCACTTGTGGTTGCTGTGAGGCTGAACACCGTGACACTAATGTGTCAAATGCGTTAATGGCTGGTTACCCAATGTGGACAGAGAGTGGAGTGGAGCTCCCCGATTAAAACAAGCTTGGAAGGAGGAGTGGCATCCACTTCCATAATAGCTTGCCTCCGGAAACCCTATGAACCTGAAGAGAGGATGAAAGGCACCCAAGCGTCGAGGACTCTCCTTCATGGGGTCGCTATGAGTCACCTGCGACTCGACGGCACTTAACAACAACACAAAATCTCGCAAAATCAGACCTGCTCAGACACACACATGGTTACCATGAGAGTGGACTGGCCAGCAGCTGGCTGTCAGTCGCAATATGGAGGTCCCTGGCGGTCATGTACAGAGGTCATCCCAGAAAAAGCACTTGAAAATAATACCAGATCCTGCTCCAGAGGCCACCGGTCTGGTCCGTGGTGAGCACACCACAGGTCCACTCAGACGCCAGCCCAATATGTGGGAGTTAGTGTCCGTGACGAGGGTCACCCGCTGGTGTCCACCCGGGCCCCACGCGAGCCTGGCTGCAGCACAGCCCCGGGGGCCGGGCCTCAGGCACCGGCTGCCGTGTGATGCGGATCAGGCCAGGGGAGGGTCAGCTTTGCTTGCTCTCCGGTGAAGACAAAACAGGAGGATGTCCATGTGGGACAGCATCTAAGAGGGGACCCCAAGGCTTGACTTGGAACTTTGAAGGAGTTTGTGGCCGAGAAGCCGAGGATGGTCCTCTGCAGTAATAATTGCAGAAGGAGGTGGAGAAGTGAGGAGTCAAACAGCAGCTGGACGCACACGTTTAACTTTGCTTCCCCTGAAAACTCTGCTGAAGCCCCAAAAGAGGGGTGTTTGCAGGTCCAGGCCCCACAGACCTGGAGGCCAGGAGAAGCGGAAGTGGGCAGCAGGGAAGCAGATACACAGGCAGTGGCCAAGCTCGCAGAGCAGAGCCCAGCCCAGCCCAAGGGGTGGAGAGAAGACCCAGCTTATGCCACGGGATCCGTCACCACTCAGTACTGGAGGGCCAGACTCCAGGAAAGTGTGAGACAAGGGAAGACGGCTGAAACCTGGTCATCGGAGGGGTCCTGGCATGCTAGATGCCTGCGCACAACAGTTGGCTGGGCAGCTACCTGGGGTACAGCCTACACGGGGGAAGGCACCTCACCTGAGGGAAGAGGAGGGAGATCCTGCATTCCAAGGCCCCCGCCGTCCCACCAAGGCCCCCGCCGTCCCACCAAGCTGACACACAGGTCTTTACCTTCCTGCAAGAGGCTACAAGAGTGAGTTTTGAGGGAAATGAGAGGCCTAAGAGGAGAAACGTGATGGTATGACCTGCTGTTTCCCCTAACTCACTGCTCAGGGATCCCCTCCTTTCAATGTGAACACACATCCAAGGATGACCAGGCATCTCAGGAAAGTCACTGAAACAGTGGGGACAGATGGAGAGAGGGGGTGGAGCTGCTGTGAGCGAACAGGTATTCAGCAGAAAGAAAACAGTCAGACAGTGCCCAGCCCACCGACTCGAGGTGACAGCGCTGGAGAGAGTGGCTGACCCATTGGGCCCCACAGCTGGGACACTTTATGGACACGCCCGCTTCAGCGTTTTCCCGAGGAGGACCTGGTGGGTTCAAACAGCTCATGTTTTGGTTAGAAGCTGGACTTTTCAACCATCGTGCCACCAGATTCCATTCTCTCAAAAACAGATCTTTTTCATAACCTCAGGAAAGTCAAAGGAGATATTCCATCCATGAGCCAAAGAAGGGGGTGTTGTCCCTAAACCAACACTCCAAGCACTGAAAAAGTCACCGGGATTGAAACCCAGAGAGCTCGCTCACCTCCCGCTCGAGAGAAGCAGAGGACTTGGCAAGTGGGTGGAAAGTCCAAGTGAGGGAATCTCCCAAAGCAAAGCAAAAATGACAAAGAAGAAAGAAGAGAGTAAGTCTGAGAAAACTACATGGTCAGTTCGTGAGACCCAGTAGTTATGTAAAAGGGATCCCCAAAAAGGAGCAGAGGAAGAGGAATCATCAAAGACAGAACTCAAGAAACCACTTCAGAGATTAGTTTCCAAGTTCCCCACGCAATGGATGGAATTGACACACCACGTGGCATGTTGTCAGGTGCCAGTGCGACCCTCTAAACAACTGGTCTGATCGTGCCCCACCTGCCCCTTACCATCCTCACCATTTGAGATTCTTGAGGCTGTTGGCACAGTCACGGTGTCAACCCGTTTCTTTGAGGGTCTTCCTCTCTTTACTGACCCTCTGCCTTCCCAAGGATGATGTCCCTCTCCAAGGAGTGGTCATTCCTAACAACACTGCCAAAGAAAGTGAAACAGTCACCATGTTTGCCTCCAAGGAACATCCTGTTTGTACTTCCTCTGAGACATAGGTGTTTGTTCTTTTGTCAGTCTATAGGCTATTTCATACTCTTCTCCAACACCACAACTCAAAGGCATCAATTCTTTTTCTGTCATCCTTATTCATTGTCCAACTTTCATATGCACAGTAAGTCATTGAAAAGACCAGGGTTTGAATCAGGTGTACCTTACTCTTTTAAGTGACATCATTACTCTTTAGCACTTGGAAGAGAACCTGGACAACAGATTTTCCCAATACAATGCATATTTTGATTTCTTGACTGCTGATACCCAGGGTGTTGATTGTGGATCCAAACAAGATGATATTTTTGGCAACTCCATTGTTTTCCCATCTACTATGATGTTACCTATCGACCCGGTGGTGAGGAATTTTGTCTTCTTGATTGATGCTGTAATCTTTGATCCCCTGCGGCAAGCATTTCAAGCCCTCTTCACTTTCAGCAAGCAACCTTGTGTTATCTCCATAGTGCAAGTTGTTGGTGAGTCTTCTTCCAATCCTGAAGCCACATTCGTCTCGCGAAAGATTTGCTCAGCATACAGACAGAACATGTACGTCAAGGCATATTATCATGAAGAGTTGGATACTCAGGACAAAGAGGTTTCCACAATTTCCAGGTCCCCAGTACAGGAAGAGGAATGAGGATGGCTCTAGGCTTCATACCACAAGGGAAGCTAACGTGCCTTCAAAACGCTGAAGAAAAACTCTGGCCTAAAATCCCTTCTTTATCCAAATTAACATCCAGTATGAAATCAGAATAAAGATATTTGTAGACACGTAAGACTCACAAGGATTTACCTCCTGTGCACCGTTTCTCAGGAAGCTGCTCAAGGATTTGCTCCAACAGAACAAGAGAGTAAACCATGAGAGAGAAAGACAAGGACTGGGCAGCGGGGTGACCGCAGTAAGAGCAAGCGCAGAGCCAAAGCACAGGACAGGGTACGGGGGTGTCAGGAGGACAGAGACGCCAGGCGAGAAGAGGGCGGGAGCAGGGTGGTCCCTGTCCAGGGTCCCGTGCACATCCAGCCGTCCAAGGCGCTTCTGCCCTGCGCTGCTTCCATAACCTCTCATTGTCCAGGTGAATCTGGCCCAGATTCTGGCTGGCCTTCTTGGGATGGGTTCTGTGGAGTTCTTGCCGTGTTCTCCTTACACAACCACCAACAGGGCACCTGCAGACCCTCACGTCACCCCTCAAAAGTGTTCTGCTTTGCTCTGAGAAGTAGCGAACGGAGACCAGCTTGTTCATCCACAACCAGCTGACGGTGCAGGGGGCGAAAGGCCATTGGTTTCCCAGCAGCTCTCACAGTCCTTCCACACACAGTCCCACAAACCAGGCAGCTTAAAGCCATAACAGGCATCGTCTCACAGATCCAGGAGGTCAGCTGAGCTGGACCCTCTCCGAAGACTCTATGGAATGACACGTTTTTGTGTCTCCTGGCTTCCGGGGACTCCAGGGGCCTCTGCAGCCTAAAGCCATTCTCCCCCGTCTGCCCTCCCCATTTGTGTCCCTGTCTCTGTGCCCTTTTCATAAAGGCCCCACTCAGACTGCATTAGGACCCACCTTACTCCAGGGGGCTGCTGTGAACTCATCATCTTCAGAGCCTCGATTTCCAAACCAAGTTTTGTTCACAGGAGGCTACAATCTCAACAAATCTTGCCAGGGGTAGAATTCAACCCGTAACAGTCCCTAAATGTGCTCTTATGAGCCCTTGGGCAGCTGAAGCCAAGCTGCTCTCTCTCTGGCTCTGCCATCTGGGTTTGGCATGTCATGCCGTGTGGCTCGAGCTCTTACAGCTTCACCTCGAATGGTCAGCATGCAGATGGTGACCCAGCAATAAAGCATTTGTAGCAGACAAGGGGCAGTGGGCTTCTCTTTCCTTGTCAAACCCTGACGCTCATGTCAAGTCTCTGGAGGGCCAGACCAGCGGCCTGCTGGAGAACTTGTTTTACATCACAACCTGACCGATTGGTCCTGGCTGCATGGCAGAGCCCCCTTGGGTGTGGCCTGACACCCCTGTAAGCCACACACACTGCAGGGCGCTGCGGAGGCGCGTTCACCTGCACCAGCAGTCCCCCCGGGGGACCCCGGCGACCTGAGGGATGCACATTCTGCAGGACACGCGGGGGTGACTCAGCTCCAGGCTCCGTGAACACGGGCAGCAGATGCAGGTACTCTGTTATCAGGTGTCATCAGAATATTGACCACCAAGTGACCTGTGAAGCCACAGAGGCTGGACCCAGAGCTTGTACCACTCCCACCCTGAACACCACCGCAGAGCCCCGCTCTCCCCTCACTGTCCCAGCTGGCCACACTCTGCCCCTTGCCCCCCTCCTCCCTGACCCTGGCTCCTGACTGATGACCAGAGACGCGCCATCACTGCGGCGGTGGAGGCCTTGACAGCCCCCGACGTCCACTCGCCTTCCCGTTCCCCGTCCCCTCAACGCCTCCTCGCCTTCCCCTTCCTGGTCTAGCCCCTCCTGTCTTCCCGGTCCACCTCTCCGTAGTGTCCCCTTCATCACCCCTAAAGCATGAGGGTGCCCCACTGCCTCTTCAGAACCATCTCTAGATGTTGCACCTCAAGCTCCTGCCAGCCTTCCTCCCAGCGTGCACAGCTCCCCCACAGGGCTGGCTTCCGAAGGGTCACAGGGCCCTTCCGGCCCCTCACAACTAGCCAGTGACCGTGTCCTGGTGCACTTGGCGTTGTGCACAGTGTCCTGCTGACCGCTGTCCTCTTTGTCCTCCCAGCAGCACCGTCCTTGTCCCTGTTGTTGCCTGCTGTCCAGGGGATGCTGACTCCTAGCGACCTGTGACGGAGCACTGCCCCGTGGGGTCTCCCTGGTGGCTGGCCCCAGGAGCAGAGGGCCGAGTCCTCTCCACCCCGTGGAGAACCCTGGCAGGTTCGATTGAGCCTGTGGTCAACGTCTGAGCACTTCCATTGCCCCAGCAACCAGAATGATGGAGCCGGTCCCCTTGAGTGGACTCTGACTCGCGATGACTCTACTGTCCAGGGCAGAGTGCCCACGGCATCTCCCATGTGGGGCCTACGGCACACAGCATGACTTTATCCTGCAGGGTCACTGGTGGGTTCACCCACTGGCCTGTTCATTCCGGAGTTACGAGTAGCTCCGCCCACCTCCGTCATGGCAGGCCCCTGAGAGCAGCCCCCCACTGGGTTCCTGGGGCTGGAATTCTTTACTGGAGAAAACTGCCCCTCTTTGTCCCAAAGAACACCTGGTGGGTTTGAACTGCCAACCTTCTATTAGCAGCCAGACATGTAGCCCACTGCACCACGAGGCTCCCTGATTGCACCACTAGAGGTCTTCACACGTCAGCACTCCTCCAAACACTGTCCTTTTCTGGGCTTTGCTCACACGTGTTACCGCTGTGGGTGTCACAGCAGTACTGGGGCCAGGAAGACCCTCCGGTCCTCTCATGCTGACCTAACATGGTGCAAACTGAGGCTCAGAGCTGCCCACGCCAGGGCCCCCAGACAGCAAGGGGCAGCCGGGCACACAGGCCGCCTTTCTTCTTCCCAGGGAAGACCAAGCCCCATGTCCCCAGAATGGACCTCTTCCCACCGAGCCAGCCAGCCAGCTCCGCTTCTGTCCCCAGCTGCGTGTGGTTCTGACATTTGTCGTCTCAAGAGGAGAGGAACCCGCTTGTGCGTAGTCTGGTCTCACCTCCCACGTGGAAGGAAATGTCAAGGAGAACTGAAACGTGGGGGCCCGTGTACGTGCCACACACATCCGTGTCCTCTAAGCTGCTGGACAGCGCAGGGCCACTGGAGAGCTGAGGCCACGGCTCGTGTCAGGGAGCGACCCCAGGGGGCACAGCACCACCCTGAGTGCACACCGGCCGAAGCCAAGAACGTCCTGGAACGGTGCACTGTCCGCCGGCAGGCCAGCAGGTGCTTACCAAGCCCTTCCGTGTGGCCTGTGATTGCAAAATAATACCTACCCAGAAAACAAATTAAAAATAGGAGAGTGGCAGTGGAGCGCGTGTCTGCGGCGGTGGAGTGGAGTCGCATTGCTAGGCAACCCCAGCAATCCTGGGGAAGAGCCGCCGGTTCCACGGGAGTGGGCTCTTGTCCCTGATGGGTGCGTGTGCTCAGGCGAATCGGGGAGACTCGGGATCAGAGGGGAGCGGGAATCGGGGGAGACTTGGAACAGAGAGAACAGAGCCGCAAGTCCTGCAGCTCACCTCCGCCTGCCGATCTTCTGAGGACAGGGAGGAGTTGGAGGTCTGTGGGAATGCAGTCAGGGTGCCTGCTCAAAAGCCATTCAAGAGTTTCCGTGTTTCCCAAGATCCCGATGTCTGGAATTGTGCAGCAAAATGTCTGAATTGCGGCTGGTTTGGGGCAGGCGGGTGGGGGGGGGATTCTGTGTTTTCCTCAGAGCCTTCAGGAAGAGGCTGGACTAGAAGAGGAGGCGTGGAGGAGGGCCTATGAGGAGATGAATGGGGGTGCTAGGAGCTGAGCCTGCGTGGTACCCCCAGAATGCAAGGGCTCACTCTATATAGTCCCATCGGAGCCCAAAGAGTGTCCAGACAACCACAAGTCAGGTGCTGACATGACCACAAGGTGCTTCTAAAGGGAAAGGCGTCAGAGACGACAGGGATTCCCCCGTAGGCTTTGGGGTCCGTGACCTCCTGCTATCTGCCTCAGTCCCTCCCTTGGTACAAGGATGGCCAGGGTCCACTCAGAGTGGCCACAGTGAACACACGATGACCAGAAGCAGCTTCGGGCAAAGGCGGAGGAGTGTCTCCAGCTACAGGCTCTCCCCAGAGGGAGGACTGTCCTGACCTGCCTGTGTCCCCACGGTCCAGCCAGAGCCGGCGAGGCTCTGCAGGGATGTCGTAGGGTCGGTTCCCGCAAGCTCATGGTCCTAAGGTCACTGCAGCTGCTGACTGGCCCATGCTCCCCTTGGCCTCAGCCTAGGGGCCGCTCTGCGGTGGAGCTGGGACTGTTGGCTGGAAGGGTGACCCCTGCTTTGAGGGGTCTTGGGAAATGCTAGTCCAGTGGATGTCAGGAGTGTGTAAACACCTGTGGTGCAGCAATGGCGCACACCTGCCATGAGGCTAGGACACAGACACACACACTCCGTACCTGTCCAGCCCACCCCTGCAGACACCTGCAGGACACAGCTGCTGCCTGCCCCCTCCAGCACTCCTGGATGCAGGCTGTGGCCCACCTCACAGGTAGCCGCCCGCCGCCAAGCCAGCCTAGTCCCCAGTGGTCCTACAGTGTCCCCATGGCTGGTTTAGAACTGGGCCTCTGTGACGCACACGGCTTATCAAGACTGGCTTTCAGGAAACGGCCCTGTCTCTTCTCCCAGCCTGGAAGCTCTGAGACCTACTCATCATCACAAGTGCACAGGCGGGCAGTGGCGGCCCCTGAAGGGCATCGGGCAGAACTCAAATCCAGGTCTCTTGGGAGGCGGCAGCTCTAACACTGAGCCCCCAGTCTCTCCAGTGTAAATATAAGGAAAGTCCGAACTCTGAAGCCAAGTGATGTGACTCCACAGCGCACAGTGCAGCTCAAAACAGGACGCGCGTTCACCGTTCATCGGCTATGGCACTCATTCGGCAAACATGCAGCGATTCATAAGCCACAAAGATAAATACAGCTGCTCCAGGTCAAGAAGTTTCAAGTCCTACAGACAGACGGCACCCCGCCTTGCCTGCCTGGAGTCCAAGGATCACACCCTACAGGGTCTCAGCGTGTGTCCACTTGCGCCACCGATGGCACTGAATGTTGAGATGACCACTGGAGACCTGCATGGGAGCCCAGGAGATGCCTCCTTTACCAAAGGGTCCACCAAGCAGTTGGTGGCTGCCAGCAGCAGTCACACAGGAAACGGGAATGTGGAAGTAGCTTTGGGGAGCTCAGAGGTACATCAGCGGGGCTTGAGGACTAAGCTCCAGACTGAGTTTCTTAATGCCCAAAACCACCCCAAAAATCCTGGTTGAAGAACACTACCACCATCTCCACCAAGAACACAGGATGTCAAATCTACATTCACCACTGTGGTTGGTAGAATAATGGCCCCAAAGGCGTCCCCGTCATAACCCCAGAACCTGCGGAGAGATAGACTCACATTGCAAAGGAGAATTAAGGTAATAATGGAATGAAGACTGCTAATCACTTGACAATGAGGTAAGGAGATCATCTTGGATCATCCTGATGGAATCAATGAAGCCACAAAGTCCTCGCAGGTCCAGCCAAGTGCCACTGTGTCAGATCCAGCTCCACAGAACAGAACAGCCCAGAGCTGCCTCATCCTGTTCCCGCAGAACGGCTGTGAGTTCGAACCCCTGACCTCTCCATTAGCACCAAATGCGTAAGCCACTGGGGCTCCTAAATATGGAAGAAGGGACAGAACAGTGTCCAAGTGACACAATATCACAAAAACCCATCAGCCATGGCCTGACTGAAGGGAGAGAAGGGGCCAAAGACTGTGAATGGTCTCCACAGATAGGAAAGGCAAAAAGATAAACTCTTCCCACTAAAGAGTCTAGGGTCCTTGTGGGCAAAGACTTGTGCTGTCAACCCAGACGCAAGTGGTTCAAATCCACTGCGTTCTCTGTAGGAGAAAGTGCACAGTCTCCTCCAGCCTCCAAAAGCCTCCTGGAGGGTCAGCCAGGGCTAGTCCCAACTTGGTGGCCATGAGTCGAGTTGAACTGAGAGATTCCAAGAAAGACCACATCCCTGCTAACGCCTTGACTTCAGCCCAGTTCTGATCTCCGAGACCACAAGACCCCACGTTATTGGTGTTTAGAGACACAAGGCCATGTAATTTATTATGACAATAACCCACCACCCACAGAGAGAGGGCCACCCCATCTCTCCCTCATACCTTGTCATTAGACACCTGGATCGAGGCTTCCGAGGACACGGCTGCTTGGCTAAGTCCGGGAGGCTAAGCCCGGTCCCGTGCTGGCCCTAGTCGGAAGGGAAGCTTGGAAAGCAGGATGCCGCTTCCCCAGCTCCTGGAGGAGACTCACAGCAGAGCAAGGCCACCAGTTGCTAGGCAGCCGGCCAGGAAGAAGCCTGGAGCTCCAGAAGACAGACTTGAGGAGAAGCAGGCGTGGCTCCTCACCCAGAGTCCTGTGGCGATGACCGTCGGGGAGGTGCCACCGTCCTGACAATCAGAGGTGAAGGAGCTGGAGCCTGGGCCCTCTTGGCTGCTTGGTCTTGGCTCACACAGTCCTTCCTTTAGAGAGTGAGGGGCCTGCGTCTCCTGACCACACAGGGAGCCCTTGGTGCTGGTCCACGGCCTTCCACTTCACCCTGGATCTGCCTCAGCGTCCCCAAGGCCATCTCCTCATCTCTGGGAAGAAGGATCCGGAGCCAGTCTCAGGAACGCTCCCTCCCCCCACTCCGCCTACGTTCTCTATTGGGGAGCAGCTTGGTTGAGGGGTACGTACCTACACAAGCAGACTTGATGGCATTTGAATGTTTGACTGACAACCAAAGGCCAGCAGTTCAAGTCCACCCGAGGCTCTCAGAAGAAAAGCTTAGCGGTCAGCTCCCACACAGACCATAGCCTAGAAACTCTCCAGGGCACTTCCAGCCCATCCCGTCTGACTGTCACGGGTCAGAACCCACCCAGCACACGGCGCTTGTGGGAAGAGCCCTGGTGCTGCACAGCCAGGCACTTGGTTGCTAAGCAAAAGGTTGGTGGTTTGAACCCACCAGCAGCCCCACCAGTGAAAGAACTGGAGATTTGCACCTCTGAAGGTTGTTGTGGACAGCACGTCAGAACCCACCTGGAGCTGACCCTCTGGTGGGTTTTCAGAGGCAGTAAATTGCATGGAGGAGACTGCCCATCTTTATCCCACGGAGCAGCTGGTGGATTCGAACCGTGAGTCTTCCGGTTGACAGGGCAGCTCCTTACCACTAGGCCACCAGAGCTCCCTCCTATAAAAATTACAGACAAGAAAACCCTGTGGAGCTGTTGTGTGTCACATGGGTTTATAATGAGGCACCATCAATTCAGTGATACCAATGACTGCGGGCATACACCCTGGTGTGTGTCTGTACCCAGGAAACCACTTCTCCATCACAGCGGGGAGCACACCCATCTCCACACACCACCTCAGCCTTGTCCCAGTCTCCTCCTGCAGGCCCCTCTACCTCCTCCCGCTGCGGCCAGCAGCCTGCTCTGCGTCCCTACAGAGCAATCTGCATGTTCTGCAATTCCCGTAGCCGGAAGGACGCAGACTTCTTTTCTGTCTGGCTTCTCCCATTTAGCTCAATTCCCTGGAGATCTCCCATCTGTGGGCTGGACGCCGCCGTCCCTCTTCGCCGCCGAGGCCTGCCTGCCTGTCCACTGTGGATGGACATGGGGCTGTTGCCATCTTGGCGCTGGTACTGAAAAAGCCGCAGTGGATATTTGTGTACACACGTGCTTCCATTTTTACAGTGAGGGGAACCAGGTGAAGAAGGCCGGGTGCCGCCGCTCGGCCCCGCACAGGTGGGCAGCACGGCCTCCAGGTGGGCAGGGAGAGGGTCCTTCACGGGAAAGGCCAAGTACAAGCTGTTTGCATTTCGGGGTTGTTCCAGGGAGAGGCGAGCTAACGAATCCTTCATGGGAAACTGCTCCCGAAGCGAGCAGAGCTGCACAGTGGAACTACAGAGACGGTGCCTGGGGCTGCAGTGTTCACTTCCTCAGACATTAGACCACAGTGAGCAGAGGCAGAGGGGCCCGCACCGGGGGAGGAGCTTCCCTGCACCTCTCATTGGAAAGAGCAGCTTCTAACAGATGCCTGGACCCACCTGTTCCTCTGCTCTGCCCAGCCCTCCACATCCGAATCCCCAAGCCATGGGAGAGTCCTCGTGCCCGAGCTGGGCCTCACCTCCACCCTCTGTCCCATCTCAGCAGACGGTGGGTGGCAGGAAGCATCCTCTGCCCGCCTGCTGGAGCCAGGCCCCCAGGACCAGCGCACCTTCCTCACAGCTGCCATCAAGCACCCCGTGGTTTACAAAGTCCACCTGGGTCACCCCCTCACCACTCCCCTCCCTCTTACCATAATAACCCGAGCACTGCTGTCACTTTTGAGCTCTGCTGGCCCCACGTGCCCGATAAGCAGACACTTGGCCTGACTTCAGCAGAGCGCCCAGGAGAGAAGAGTGGAGCAAATCCCCCCACCTTAGGTCAGTTGCTGTTGTGTGCCTGCCGGTCAGTCCTGATTCGCAATAACCCTGCAGGACGGAGTAGACCTGTCCATTTGGGGTCCCAAGACTGTAAATCTTTACAGAAACAGGCTGCTTTATCTCCTTCCCATGGAGTGTCTGGTGGGTTCAAACCACGAACCTTTTGATTATTGGCCGAGCACTTAATAACCCCTTTTCAGTTTGTAGTCAAGCACAGGTTTGTGCCAAGCAGAGACACTCTTGTAAGGTCAGTCTCTGACACTGAACGAAGGAGCCCTGGTGATGCCGTAGTTTTGTGTTGCATTGCTAACAAAAGCCAGCTGTTCAAATCCACCAGCAGCTCCGTGAGAGAAAGGCAGTCTTCTCTCACGAAGGTTAACCGTTTGCAAACCCAATGAAGCGTCACCATGAGTCAGAACCAACTCAACGGCAGGGGATTGGGGTTTGGGGTTGGCACCTAGCTGGGTGTTTCACTGAGAAGATGACTACACCTCCCAGGCTCCCTTGCTGCTAGATATGATCACATGACTGTGTCTGTGATGCACAGACTACTGGCCAGACACAGTCATCCCTGCTGTCTGCTCAGCTCTCTGCAAACCAGCGTGACGCCAGGCTTGGGACCCTGGGTTCATCGTCACGGCCAAGGTGTCTTCAGCCACCAGGATACACAGCAATCCTCAAAGTGGTCAAACAGGAGCAGCATGGCGAGCCCAGCACTCCACGAAGCTACTGAGTAAGACTCACTGTGCACCCTTACTCCTGCCCAGAGCCCCCCGTGTCTGGACAGAACCTCTGATGCCCTTGCCTTCTTGACTTGACCGCTTACCTTATTCAACATGGAAGAGCCTAAGAGGTCATGTGAAGGGCAGGCCATCTCCTCGGCTGCCTGGATGAACACTTCCGCCAGTTTCCCAAGAAGTTGTGCTTCAGGGAGCGTCTTCACTCATTTGCTTCTTAAATAAGAAGTCAGTGTACTGTTATGGAGTGAATTGTATGCTTCCCAAGATACATTCAAATCCTAGTGCTGATAGCTGTGAATGTGACCTAGAAATAAGGTCTTTGAAGATGGACTAAAGTTACTCTCGGGAAGAGTGGGTCCAATCCAGCAGGACTAGTGTCCTGAGCAGAAGAGGAGTGACCCAGGAAAGAGGTCACATGAAGACAGAGGAGATACTGGAGTGATGTGGCCACAAGCCAAGGACCACATGGAACTTCAGACAGGGAAGAGGCCAGGAAGGGTTCTCTCCTGGACCCTTTAGTGGGCCAGTGGTTCTGTGACATCTTGGTTTTGGACGTCTGACCACCAGGACTTACAGACAGTCCATCTCTGCTGTCCTGAGCCCCTAATTTGAGATGTTTCATCACAACGGCCCCACCACAAAGCTCTCCAAAGCCTCTGCAAGTGCTTGGCACTGATCAGGCCGCAGGACCACATGTAAAGTCAGAGCCAGTCCTGCCCACAGGGTAAGCAGATGGCCAAACAACTCAATGACAGTGCCAGGCTACAGGGCTACCCCACCCCCGAGGCCACCAGGCTGTCCTTGTCCCTTACTGTCCTCCTCAATTCCGCACACCCACATGGCCATCACCATCGCCAATGTCATCTTTATATATCAAAGACCAGGAGCGTGTATGCTGGACAAGACCACAGCGGGTAGCAGCTCACAGAGGCCACGCACCAAGGAAGACAGAAAGGTGATCCCGTGACAAGGAAAACCTCTGATCCGTCGGTCACTGCAGAAATGCCAATCTGAACAAAAGAACACCTCCTTTCTCCCTCCCGTCTGTCCATTTGTGAGGACACTGTCCTCAGGGCTGGGCGGGAGGGGCTGCGAAGGGCTGCGAAGGTGCTGGGTCCCCCAACGGCCAGCCTTTCCTAGCAAACAGATCTGCCCTTGGATCTAAAGCTCTCCAAGTGTGTTCACCCTTTAATTCAGCACTTGACCTTGACAGGATGTGTCCTAAGGAGGGGCTCAGAGACAATGGTGAAGATTTTGCTACAAAGACTTCTGTCCTAAAAATATTTGTAGCATCAAGTACACAATATTAAAAGACTGGAAACAAACTCGGCATCCCACTCCAAGGCGTGTGGTAAACAACATGGGTACTCATTAAAAAGCCTGCCCTAGGGACACTGCACAGGCCACCACCCGGTATTTACAAATCATCACACAGCAAAGCTACACACAGTGTGCAGTGCGACCTCACTTCTCTCCCATCAGCCTAGAATCCAGGGCCAGTGACCGTCCCCTCTTTCTAGGTGGAAAGAGACAGCAGATTTCTATTCTTTCCTAAATGTTATGGTACTGTCTTTTTTTACATTAGACCTAGATTATATTTGTCATCAGGTATATTGTTGTTTTTGTTTGGTGCTGTTGTGTGAAGTACAACCCCCAGCAATCCTAAAAACAACAGATCTGTACCCTGTCCTGTCCTGTGGCTCCCTAGAGCCCATTACGGCAGTCACTGTGTCAATATACCTGGTTGAGGGTATCCCTCTCCCTTACAGACCCTCCCCAGGGAATAGCCTCTTGTAGCAACAAGCTCAAAGTATGTGAGGTGGTGCTTTATCATCT
This sequence comes from Elephantulus edwardii, assembly GCF_000299155.1. Classification (NCBI taxonomy): domain Eukaryota; kingdom Metazoa; phylum Chordata; class Mammalia; order Macroscelidea; family Macroscelididae; genus Elephantulus; species Elephantulus edwardii. The sequence goes on along the minus strand of NW_006399798.1, from coordinate 2,719,011 downwards.
TTGCCTCCACAGAGCACTCTGGCTGCACTTTCTTCATGATATACTTGTTTGTTCTTTTGGCATTCCACGGTATGTTCAGTACTCTTCTCCAACACCACAGCTCAAAGGCATCAATTATTCTTCTGTCATCTCTTTTTCATTGCCCAACTCTCAGATGCATAGCAATTGATAGAAAATACCATGGCCTGAATCAGATGCCCCTTAGTCCTCAAACTGACATCATTACTCCTTAATAGTTTGGAGAAGTCCCTGACTGCAGATTTCCCCAGTATAGTAAGTCTCCTGACTACTAGTATTTGGTGGTCCGAATAAAATGATGGGTTAAACCGGGTGGCTCCTTGGAGGCAAGGTTTCTGAGGCTCCGTCTAACATACTTTGGACATGTTGTGAGGAGAGACCGGTCCTTGGAGAGGGACATCATGCTTGGGAGGGTGGAGGGACGGCGCAGGAGGGGAAGACCCTCTATGAGGTGGATTGATTCAGTGACTGGGGTAATTGGGATGGGTTTGTCAGAGGCAGTGCGATTGGCACAGGATAGAGCAGGGTTTAGGGCTGTTGTACATAGTGTCGCTATGAGTTGCAAGTGACTCGACGGCACATAACAACATTGACAATTTCCATCTTTCATCCAGCTATCATGATGTTACCTACAGGGCCGGTGTAAGAAATTCTGCCATCGAGTCTACTGCTACCCCTAGAAACCATATAAACCGCAGATCTGAAACGTGGCTTACCCTGTGCCATCATCACACTCTCCAACGTGTTCAAACGTCGAGCCGTCTGACTGAGGACCACGCTCTCTTTCACTAGCCCTCTGCCTTTCCCAGGATGTCTTCTTCCAAAGCCTGACCTCTCCCAAGAGGCCAGTATGTGACCGACTCAAAGTTTGTGAGACCAAGTTTTACCATCCTGATCCCCAAGGAGCACCCTGACTACACCTCCTCTGAGAAAGACTCGTTTGTTCTTTGTCCCATCGTAGGTGCAACACTCTTAACCAACACCACACTTCAAAGGCATCAGTTAGTCTTTTGTCTTCCTTAGTCATTGTCCAACTTTCAGATTTGAAGCCATTGAGTTTAATCAGAAACCTTCTACCCTCTTAGATACTAATTTTCGGAGGAAGATGAGACTGTCCTAGACACACTTGGGGTGGGGGGTGTCCAGCTGTGTGGTTTTACCATCAGCGTTCCTAGGGTTAGTGCTGCCTACGGAAAGGACCCTGAAGAAAAGGGGTGGGCAGGGAAGAGCGAGCTGCCCTTGAGGGGCAGGGTGGAGGTGGGCAAAGACGTAGCTCATCAGGCTTCATCCTGTAGTGTAGCTGCCTCCGTCGACTAGGACAAGGGCTAGAGGTGGCCCTGGGTCCTGGCTCGGCCCTGGTTAAGTTGCACTTGCCCTGGGACCCACAGTTCACTCTGACTCAAAGCTACTGTTTCACTACCAATGTGAGCACAGGTCTGTCCCTCGAGTAGCAAAGGGGCAGACCTGGGTCTGAGATCAGCTGAAACGCTTACAAAAACCTTCTAGACAGTCATTGTAGCGTTAGTCTCTAGCAGCGTCCCAATGTGGTCCACATCCCTGCACTCCCCAGCAACACCCCTGCTTTGACACTGTAGGCTCCCGTGTCTGTGACCACGAGGTCTAGGGCGCATCTCCAGAAACAGTGGTCAGCCAAGCGTGCGGGACCTCGTCCTGTGGACTTGATGCAGCCCTAATTATGCAAATCAATCACCGCCTAATCAGGGAGTTGTTGTTCTTGTTTTTCACGCAGTGGCCAGAACTGGGGAAAACAGCGTCTATGTTCCATGAACGAGACTAAGCGCCGGCTTTGTTTGCTCCGGGAGGAAGGTCTGCTGACAAGTTCCCTGTCCAACCTCTTCTCACTCCTTTTGAATTCAGTGACTGCTTGTCATCAGAGAAGATGTAAGGCAGCAACTTGAGTTCAAGTAACCATGAACTTGGGTGGGAAATAGGTCGGAGGAGGTGAGCTCGTGACACTCCATCAGGCATTTCCAAGAAGACCTTCCTTCCATCCCAGGGACTTGGATCAGCCTGGGAACTCCAATATGCTGGGCGTCCCCCTGAGAGAATGAGTACTCACAGGGGGTCCCCCCCTTCCCTGGGCTCAGAGACTCAGCAGCTGCTGGGACCTGGAGGCCATAGCGGCTCAGGAGGGGAGGCCTCTGTCCCCGGGAACACAACACCCGAAGCCAAGAGAATTCTATTGGGAGAAGAGCTAATTAAATTTACTGGGATCATTGAAGAGGAAATTATTTCATATTCTGAGCAGAGCTGAACGTTGAGAGAGCACATGTGGCCTTGGTTTGTTGTCAATGGACTTGCCACCATCTAGTTCTGCTGCACACGGGGCCTGGACAAGACAGGATCGTTGGGGCCCAAGGGGCAGGGATAGGAAGGAAGCTGGAGACATGGCGAGAGGGACCATGGATGGGCAGGGGGAGCAGGTCTTAGGGTCTGAACAGTGAGGGTCCAAAAGGGGAGCTCCAGGAGGAGGAGGAAGTACTCCCCAGGAGGAGGTCATATGGGAGGAGCTGAGACCCCGGGAGAGAGACAGGGCATCCACCCACTTCAGGGACCAGGCAGCAAGTCACAAACTCCACACGCAGCTTTGCCAGCAAGGGGCTTCACCGACCCACGAGAACAGGAGGTATGGGGACAGCTGGCTTTAGATCCTGATCTCTCTCTCTGTCTGTCTCTGTCTCTCTGTCTGTCTCTCTCTCTCTGTCTCTCTCTCTCTGTCTCTCTCTCTCTGTCTCTCTCTCCGTCTCTCTCTCCGTCTCTCTCTGTCTCTCTCTGTGTCTCTCTCTGTCTCTCTCTCTCTCTCGCTCTCTCTGTCTCTCTCTCTCTCTCTCACACACACACACACACTACAGTCCCCCTAGTCTCTTTATCACAAACACATGCACACACCTCCTATTCCCTCTCTTACACACATACACAATCATTCACATGAACCTCCCCATCCTGTCTCTCCCTTACACATACTCACTCACATTTCTTCTATTCTTCCTCATCTTCCTCATTCCATCCTCTGTCTCCATCTCTCTCTTTCTTTCTCTCTCTCTCTCACACACACACCCCTCCCCCACCCGCCCCACCTACCCCTGGGCTTTCTCTCCCTAACACACACTTGCAATCGCACTTGCCCCCTCTGATCTCCCCTTTCTTGGATCTCATCACCCCTTTTGCTCATGTGTGTCCCCCACAGCTAGGGCAGCAGGTGGAGGACAAGGCTGCTTGACCAATTCATGCAGTACAGTCCAGTGAGCGTGGAAAACCCCTCACCCTAGACCTGTGTGTAAACTGACGAGGGTGGGCTCAGCCTGACCTTAGTTTAGGCCATCTTCACCGCCCTACCCATCACCACTGGAAAGGCGAGAAGCCACAGGCCATCACGCCTCAGGGCACAGAGGACACAGAATGGTCACTCTCCCAATATCACGTGGGTTGAGAGTAGGGTGATCTCCAAAATCAAGGGCATGGGAGGAGGGAAGCCACAGAAACACCGAGCTCTGGGCACTACTGGTCCCCTTGGCTCACAGGTGAGAACCCTGTCAGGTGAGGCCCCGGGCGAGGAGCAGGGAGAGACGTGCACTGTAAGTGCTCTTGGAAACTAATGACAGTGATATCAGAGCTTGAGGGCTCACCTGATTAAGCCCAGACCGTGTAGGTGCAGTGGCCAGCCTCCCCAAGACTTGATGTCAGTCAGAGTTCAGTGGTTGCTGTGAGCTTTTTTAAGTTGTAAGTGAATCTGCACACTTCACACTCTTGGGACCTAGAAATTGGGCATGCTTTATAACTGTAGTTAAAAGCCAACACACCAAACACCAGGTAGGTCACGGAAATTTTCCACCCTGAAGCTTCAGAACGCGTCGTCAGGGCCCCAGCTGGGGCTCCTCCTGGCAGTGCCCGCTCTGCACCTGAACACATGCGTCCCCTGAGCCCGTGTCCTTAGACACGACTCCCTTAAAAGATCAAAAATCTGGAAGGAATTTGTATTTTGAGTTTTGTAATTGTCTCTTCTACTTGGCTTCCTGTTCAAACAGATTATCATGCACGTCTATAATCCCCAGTTAAGTGCCTAAACACTCTGTAAAACCCATTAACTGATTCCCCTTGTGTCCACTGGTCCTCCTGGTCACCAAGCTTATCTGCTCTCTCTGGCTTTGAGCATCCCATGAAGGCAAGAAGAGCTGCTGCCTGGAGCTCAGTGTTCAAGGTCACCTCCATGAGCCCCACACACACACCCTTTGCGCTCCTGAGCTCTGCCCTCACACTCCAAGTGCCTGAGGAAACCACAGACCCACTGCACACGACCACAGGTCAGCACTGACCCGTCTCATCACCTCAACAACTGTGAGAGCCGGGGAGCCTCTGCTCTCTGCTGCCAGCCTCGCATTCCACTCCAGGCAACCTGAAGGCCTTCTGTCCACATCGATCTGCAACACAGGCTTGAAAGCAGGTCCTGGAGGACTTCGTGGGCCCTCTGAGTTCAGGACAGCACCCAGGAACCATAAAGATTCTCAAATACTCATCAACAGAGCCCGTTTTTATCATGGTTTCATCAAGACAGACCACTAAGTGCTCCATCAAGAGTTTCAATACATTTACAAAGGTTGAAATCTTACAGACTACGTGTTATGACCACACTGTAATCAAAGTGGTTTGGGAAAACCTCAAATATTTGGCATACAAGCAACACACTAATAATCCATAGGTCTAACAATTCATAGATCAAAGAAGAAATCACCAGGGGTCACGAATTGAATTGTGTTCCCCACAATATGTACCGACTTGGCTAGACCATGATCCTCCGTGTCATGTGATTATCTTCTCTAACGTGATCTGATGTGATTGTCCTACTTTTTGTGATATGTTGCAAATCGTCACTCTGTGTGTTGATAAAGAACGATCAATGTGGGGTGTATCTTGACTCATCACCTTACAAAAGGTATTATGCAACTCAAAGCCTCTCTTGACTCATACCTTTTCTCTTAGAAGAGATACGGAGTCAAGTCAAGGCCCCTGTGTTGAGAATATCCTAGATTCAGGGAATTGATGCCCAGACACCTGAGCCTCTCCGAGGAACACTCAGTCCACACACAGATGTTGAAAGAAGACAGACCCCTTCTCCAAGCACTTGTCCTGAATTCAGACTTCTAACTTGTATCAGGAGGAATTGGCAGACCAGAAGAATTTCACAAAATGACATATGAGCAAGAGCCTATGGTGATGAAGGAGGAAGTTCAAATTGCTCTGAAGGAATTGGCAAAAAACAAGGCTCCAGGAGTTGACGG